>NC_071273.1:18812642-19112642 GCF_023375685.1 Ictalurus furcatus
GTGCTACCTAATAATAAGCAGTTCCTCCATTTTATAATAAGCAAAGACACCACAGTCCTTCCTACTTCTTTTGTATTGGCTCACAAGACCACAGCTCATGAATTCACAGGCCAGCAAGTCATCACAAAGCAGAAATAACCGTATTTCAAGTCACGCATCCTTCCCCCTTCACTGAATTGCTCTTTATGTCTTGCATTCAGTCTGAACACTGCTTTAGCTGAAAAAGCAGAAAAGCATAGTTTCCATACAAGCATAGTTTTACACCTAAAAGCATAGGTGTAACTGTATTTTGTAAAATGATTAGAGCCAATCTCCATTTTTTTCCCATGAAATAACTGATACTTGATGAAATCTTGTCAAATTTAGTTGCTATAATTTACATCATCTACGTATATTGTGTTTTCACCGTGAAAGGAAGTGACCCAAAGTACCAAAGCACAACCTGATTAAATTGTCCATGACATAATTGAAGCTACAGCTGGTATAACGCCTCTATAGAACCTTTATATTCGCATACAGTAAACCACAATACCAAGATGATAGATTTCTTTAAATGTACACTATAATGTGATGATGTCGCCATGGGTGGCACTAACAAATGAGTTTGCAGTGAAAGAAAAACTGCTAGAAACTTGTTCATGCAGTGTTCATGAGAAACTGACACCGTGAATATGTCTTAACTACACAAGGCATTTGGATCTGTTTCTGCTGCAAGCTATTATATAAAAGACTTTTAATGACTAGTCGGGGAAAAACTTTCAAAGCCTGATAAAAAGCAGTGCTACCTGATGTGCTAATGCACTTACTTTGAAGTGTTTATGAATTGATGACTCTTTCCAGCGTCGTCAAAATCATAGTTTCAGTTCAATTTCTGTGATCGATTGCGAAAAAGAGATTGAACGGTTTTAACATTTGACACTTTCCACAATAATGTCTGCGGACAGTAAACAATGAAACTAAAATGAGTATGCAATACAGCTTTCCTCTCACCTCATCACATCTCAAGGTGAACGCTAAAGCCTCTTCTGAGCCACTTTGAATGAAATCCCACTCAATTGCTTTGCTTATGACACGATGACACTCAATCAAATTCAGCCCTGCAGGAAGCGCCTGCGTTCAGCAGGCAGCGTCCTCTCGGGAGCGTCCCAACACACTTTAAGCGCAGCAGGATGGCTTCACGTGGGGGATTTATGAGCGCTCGAGCTCCGGGCCTCCGTTCAGCAGGTGAGGGATGCTCTTGGGAGGGTTGCATAAAAGGCTTTTGTGAATGTGATATGTTGAGCTTCATAAGAGACCCCCACCTGTGCTCCATCAATAATTCTGTCTATCCCTTCCTCTATCTCTCCTATGAATGCTGAATAATCTGTTTCATCTCTCTCTCTCTCTCTCTCTCTCTCTCTCTCTCTCTCTTAGACGGCCTGTCTGTATATCTGTCTCACACATGCTCAATCTCTCGCTTTCTTCTTTTTTTAGTCTAGCGTATATCCAAAGGAAAAAGGAGACACACCACTGGTTTATCTTGTCCATCTATCCTCAGATTTTAAACTGTGTGATTTCAGCTTCATCTTTCAAGAAGTTCAGTTCTCACAATGTACAAAATAACCTTAAGATCTTCTACTGTAGGAATTTAGTAACAGATAACGTGTATTCATGTCAGTTTGTACGATGAAGATCCTCTAACGATAGATCTGTGATTGAAGAAAATGATTACATTGTGCTTATGTGATCTGGACTCGTGTAAGCAGAAATTGTTTTTGATGTAATTCTGTTCAATAGCATGTTTCACATACCTTTTGCCATCTCCACTTCTGCATTTGTAGCTGTCCCGTGAGTTTTGTGTCATTCTATACCGTCCGCCTATTGGTGGCTTTTAGATGTGTGTCTAAGATTAAAATTTTTTTTTAATTGCCATTTTTTTAGTAAAAAAAAAAAAAAAAAGAAGCATTCTCATTACACCAATCTCAGGCCACGTGTATAGAATTCTTTTACGATGTGCGGCAACTGCAAAATCGGACAAAAAAAATTATAAGGTGCGTCTCAATCTGCGCCTTAATTCAGTAGTCACTGATCAGGAATCGGCCATTTTAAGGGCTGTCTCAATCATGAAATCCTTCCAGTGCACTAAAACGTTTGATCCCTACCAAAAAAAATCCCACAATGCACTGAAAAAACCAGAGAGCATCAATGTTCACTTTGTTCGTTACTGGAAATGACATCATATATTCTGAAGCCTCTCAGCTCTGAAAAAAAAAAAAAAATGGCGGACGAACTCTCAGCCAACTTCATCTACAAATATAAGAAGCTTATTATCGTTGTTGTGGCTCTCAAATGATGACTTACGCTAGCGATTTTTAACTTTATTTGACATTCTATATACGGTTTGTTTGAGTCTAACGACTTTTAAGTGTTTAATGATTTTTAAAAAATCCACTAGCTTGCCTATGATCCTGCTTGAAGTACCATGACAGAAACACGTGTGATTAAGCGAACAAATTTATATGACATATGTTGTTCACGTTTTTCAACGTGAGCACGTATTCATGTCAACAAAACCTGAGTCATCAGTGTCCCAATCCGTGTACACGATATACTGATTCATGACCTCGGAAGCTGATTGAGACGTAATCGAGTCTAACACCAGCTCTAGAGGAACACTACAAGCTCAGGTATATGTATATATCCTTGGTGTGATAATCAATACACATTGACTAACTCTCTCCTGGAGTTGAAGATCATAATGTGCTTTTATTTTTCCTCCAGAGCTGCATCACACAAGCCATTGTATTTCATCTTGCCGAATTACAGGTGATCAATCGCACATAATGCTGTACGCTCACTCCTCCACTCTACAAAAAAACCCCTCTCACTACAGTACGTGATGAGTTATGTTTGATTACCGAGAAAGTGACACACAAGGAACATTTTTACATGGCACTGTTTGTCACTCACACCATTTATGTCAGTACACGAAGAGCATTTCACGAAGGCTGAGAGGAAACGCAGCAGAAAGAACGGTAAACAGGCAAAGGAGGTTATATCTGGTGCATGAACAGGTGAATGCTGATGGACAAGATCGTATGGAGGTTATACAAGACGTTCGATATTTGCACACACGAAACACGCGTAATCCTATAAATCATGATATCACTCACGCTCACAGTCAGAGGTGACCCTCATACTAATCGTGAGTAGTGCTATCAACAAACGCTTGAGAATAATGTTGCATATAGTGGCATATCACACTGTGTGCTAGTTTACAAATATGTATGTAAAAAAAAATTTAAACTCAGATAAAGTGTCCTTTACAATGACACAAAAGTTTCAGACAAATAATGTAAGAAAAACAGTAGTAAAACCACTACAGTGCTTTTACCTGTCACAGCTCATTATAACTACACTTTATTTTAAAATATAATCATTAAGTCAGTTCATTAATTCTTTTTAACATCTCATTTTTGAAACATGTCTTTTCCCTGAGACATCGACTACAGGTTATGGAAAACGTACATTTGTGTTCACTCAGTGGAGTTACCCGAACACAAATTTGGAATATTTCAAAAGTCACATGCTCAACAGGAAGATGCATCACCCAAATTTCCAGACGATCATGTGAAGATGAAAAGCAATCTTTTTTTATTTTCAACGAACTTGCAGTGGTTTGTCTCCCCTGGTGGAGGGAAAGGAAACGGTCACCGGCATCTTTGCCCCGCACTGGGTGCTCAAACACCTCATGAAATCGCTGGAGAAAGTCACTGAATGACGGGAAGGTTGAGTGATCATTGTTCCACACGGCCATCGCCCAATCCAAGGCTTTCCCGGTTAGCAGCGAGCACACAAGGGCGATACGGTTTTCATCTGTGGGATGGAGCGTGGGTTCTTGATTCACAAACAGCGAACATTGGAGTAAAAAGCCCTTACAGTTGCTGGGAGATCTGTCAAAGTTCTCCGGAAAGGAGAGACGTGGATTGGGGTGGATTGTGTGAGGAGGTCGGGATTCTTGCTTGAGGAGATGGAGGGCTAGGCGTTGGTAGCTGGAAGCGTTGTAGCGCCATCACTAATTCATTGAATAGGGACGTTAACTGTTGATATACCATTAGCACTTTAGCTTATGCCGAAATCTCCGTGGTCAACTGCATGACAACTGCATGTCCAATTTCTGGACAATTATACAGCTTAGTTTTGAACCACTGCTATGCAGATTAAGAAAGAATTTAAAAGGAGCTCTAAACCCTAATGTAAACAGTCTTTCCAAAGTGGTTTTTATCAGCATACGCAGATTACATTACAGTTTTTATCACAGGTCAAGAAGACATTGTAATTTTAACAAAAAACTATTGAAGTATATGAAGGTAACGCTAGGGTTAACTGGACAAAGAGTGAGGGGTTTATTTATTGGTCATTGGAAGCACACCACAGTTCCACCACTTCCAGGACGGTTACTGTGGAGATAAGAAGGATGAAAAATCCTAGGAGTTTTTCTAGGAAATTAACAATTTCAACAAAAAAATAAAACTGGGAGGGGTTGCTGGAAAAGATGTCTGGCCGACTGTCGAAGTGGAAATGGGTATTACCACAACTGTCTTCTAGAGGAAGAGTTCTGGTAGGAAACAATCCGGCTGCCTCCACTTTGTGGCACAGGACTATTGTTATGGAGCCACCAGAGAAGTTGATCTCAAACATACAATGGGCAGCAGTAAACTTTTTCTGGAATGGACAATGCTGGATTTGTGCACTAGTATTATACCTACCGGTACAGGAAGGTGGTCAAGGACTGGTAGATGTGAGGATTTGAATCCGTGCTTTCAGGATACAAGCTGCAAAGGGACTTCCATACAATAAACATGTGTTAATGGGAAAAGACACAAGCGCGTTTCTGAGGTGAGTAGGTGGCTTGTGACTCAATAAACACTTATTCCTGATGGAACTTGAGGAGGTGTGCTTATCTGAGCTCACTTTCTTTTACAGATCCACGTTGCAAACTTGGAAAACTGTTGTAAGGACAGTTACAATAATAATCAATAATAATAACTTATTGATTTATTTATCTATTTATTTATTTAAATTTCTTATTTCCCTGTTTTCCTCCGGGTACTCCGGTTTCCTCCCCCAGTCCAAAGACATGCATGGTAGGCGGATTGGCGTGTCTAAAGTGTCTGTATTGTATGAATGTGTGTGCGAATGTGTATGTGATTGTGCCCTGCGATGGATTGGCACCCTGTCCAGGGTGTACCCCGCCTTGTGCCCCATGCTCCCTGGGATAGGCTCCAGGTTCCCTGTGACCCTGAAAAGGATAAGCGGTATAGAAGATGGATGGATGGATTTCCATGTTTATGAAGAACTATTTGTCATGTTAAAAACGGTGTTACATCGTTAAAAAATTGCGATAAAAGTAGGAATAAAAATTGCGTAAAAAGTGTAGGAATAAAGTTATTGTTGAATCTCTCTCTCTCTTACATTTTCTTAATGTTAATTTCTCTCTTCGTCACCACTTACTGCCTCTTTCTTCCTTTCCTCTCTGTCTCTCTGCTCATGTACCGAATGCAGAGCGAAAACGTGCAGAGCACTCTGGCAGTTTGCCAATTTTTTTTTTTTTTTTTTGCATGTTTTCATCTGTTTCTTTTCCTACTGGATTAAATAGTGAAAGCATTCAAGTATTATGTAAAATACACAAGGTGTAAACAGCTAAAAGTGGGACAGAGTGAGAGAGACACCATGGCCTCGGAGGCCGACGGGGAGACGCTGTCTCTCCAGCATGGTGTCAGGTGTGTGCCGGAGAGTGGAGCACAGGTGTCGGGTGTGAGAACATCTACTCTGCCCCCCCCCCGATGAACAAAGCAGTGGTGGTGTTCCTAAGACAAAAAAACCTCATCAATAAACTGATCCGAACTGGAATATTGGTGAAAGGAGCCTGGTAGAAGTTTCCCCTCTGTCTGCCCCTTTAACACGAGTCGTCATCTCTAACGTGCCCTCATTCATTCAAGACCTCATTCATTCAAGGTGATAATGAAAGAGCTGGCCTGCTTCGGGATGTTCTCTAGCCCCATGAGAATGATTCCACTCAGCTGCAAAAACTTGGCAGTGAAGCATGTCTTGTCTTTTCATAGACAGGTTTTTATGTCTCTGAACAGCCAAGAAAATACATGTAATGTGAATTTTAAATGCAAACATGGGGATAGCAACTACATCGTGTTTGCTACCACGGAACATATGAGATGTATTGAGTTTGAAGACATTGGAGACAAGAAGTTAGCCACTGAGCCGGGTTACAGTAGCAGCAGCACGGGGACAATCATCAGGAGAGCACCGGGGAGCCAGAGGGGACAGACAGAGCGGTGACTCACTGGAACTAGGAATAAAAAAAAGGTCAGTGAAAAACACAACAGTCTCCTGAACACAGACTCCATCTCTTCGACCAGTGCTAACAATCGTGCCGATGAGGATGTTACTGTAAACATCACAGACACCGGGGATATTGTTAGTGTTAGTAACGACCCCGGCCTCAATGACTGCACTGATCCTGTAAAGCAGCAGCAAAAGAAAAAACCACAGAGCCCACACAAGAACACACTGAGACAAAAATACACAGCCGAGATCTAGAACAATAAAGTTGAGCTGGAAACAAGTGGAGAGAAGATGGACAAGGTGGTGGAATCGTCCAAACAGTCACAGCAGGAGAACGAGGGCCCAGAGTGCAGTGCAGGATCTACAGGAGGGGAACCGCTCATAGATATGGAAGAGGCAGAGGTCAACCCAGATCAGCCAAATAGCTGAGACTTTTCAGAACAGCCTGAGCAACTGTACACCACAGAACAGACTCACCGGTTTATAGAACTGACCAAAGGAAAACGGACCTGACAAACTACTTCCCGAAAGCAAAATTCATCAAATCTGCACAACGCACAACAAAAAATGAAAACCTGAACGTGCGGTCACCACGGAGACGGGTCAGATTAAGAAAATGGATATCAGCTGTAAGAAAGGCTTTACTATAAACAGGACTGTGGACTTTTCATACAGACCTATGCACTATAAGGGATTTACAGTTAGACTGAAGGGGTTTGGGGTTCTTGGGTGGAGGGTGTGGGTGGGGGGTCTGATGGGGTTCTTTTAAAAAATGTAAATCTGCTAGTGATCTATTAAAAAAAATAGATCGTCTAGAGAATGTCTTAAAAACTCAGTCTCTCTCTCTCACTCACACAAACACCAGGAGTTTGTCCATCGATTTCGACGAAGCCCGAAGTTTCCATTCCCGCCTCCATTATGGAGAATACAAACTGGGACTCGACTTGTGCGTGAAGTGGATTAAAGTGAGGAAGACTTGCGCAGCATCGGCCTCACTCTCACTTCTCGGTGACCACCATGATCCAGTGGCAAGACTGAGTCAAAACGACTGAAGATGGCCCCCAGGCGCAGTGATTCATACACCCATTCATACACTACGGACACTTTGGAAACGCCAATCCGAATTCCATGCATATCTTTGGACTGGGGAATGAAACCGGAGTAGCCCGCAGCACGGGGAGAAAATGCAAACTCCGCACACACAGGGCCACGAACCCCCAACTGTGGAGGTGTGAGGCGAACGTGCTAACCACTAAGCCACCGTGCACCCCGCTTACACACACACACACACACACACACCCCATCTGCCCTTGTCCTCTCAATACCTCTCTATCTCTCTCGCTCGTTCATTCTCCACTTACTGCCTCTCTCTTCCCTTTTTCTTTCTTTTCATTCTCTTAATGTCACCTTCTCTCTCACAAAACTCACATAAACAACTCCTTATCAAAATTAAGTTTGAAATTAATAATTACTTGGTTATTAAAAATTATTAATTGGTTATTAATTTCTAGCTGGTTATTTAAAAAATGACTTACTAAGTAAATATATTAATCATCAATTAATAATTGGTCATTTTGGAATAATTTTGTTCTGAATTTGATGGTAACCACCAGGCAGTTTGGGGGGAAAACCTATCGCCAGACTGTTTGAGTTAGGACAGACACAGTAGACAAGGGGACGGTGGAGTTACAGAGACCCTGTTTACACGAGTGCATTGTCGTTTTAAAACGCATAACTTTTGCTACGGTTACGCCTGTCGTCTACACTACTCTGGCATTTTCGACCCTCGAAAACTGCGACTTTCGGAAACACAGAAGACCCCGTTTTAGTTTGAAAACTCCGGGCTCGTGTTTCAGTGTAAACAGACCAAAACAAAAACTTCTGAAAATGAAGGCGTGGCTTTGCCCACATTTGCCTCCTGATTGGGTCTTCTGGATCATTGCGTATCCTTCCCTGATTCCTCAAGTCCCTATCATATGACCATTACACTATCTTGATCGTATACACAACAACACGGAGGCTGAACCGCAAGCTTTGCTGGCTTTGTTGTCATTCTTAGCAGCCATTGTGCAGTTAAATTCTGTATTTTAAAATACTGCAGCTGCCTACATGTGCAAGAGGTGAGTTATGATTAGAGAAATCGGCAACAAATCTCATTAGAAGCGGCGTAAGCTCTACATGGACCGCCGGTTTGGACTAGCAACCCACTTCCTGTTTACACTTGTATGCACATGCCCAGTGTGCATGAATGGTCATGTGACATGCATATTGGGTCATGTAGTGTGGACAGAGATCATTTCTGAAACAGAGCGGAAACGCCAATGTGGATGAGCATTGTTTCATTTAAAACGGTGAAAACTCACTAGTGTAAACAGGGCCTGAGACAGCAATGCTGCCTGCTTCACCACCCACTAGCCCACACCTCCACTTCACCATGTCAGTTGAAGCTTGATTATTGATGCCCAAATCCACCAAAAAACCCATGCTTAACTTTGAAATAACACTTATATTTTACCTCCACTAATAGAAGCACTGGCTTCTGACTGTCACACGCATTGGACCAAAAGACACACCTCAATACCTCCATCATATGCTTGAGTGATTATCTTACAGCTTAAAGCCATCATGCTGTAATTCTAATAGCTAAAAGTGCAGCCTGAAATGTCCCACACTGTAGCAAAGCGTTGCTCGTCTGATCGTCATAATTCTGATTGTACAGCTCTGTGTGATGTGCTGCTGCTAATCTCCTATACTGTATAGCGACAACGCTAACGATCAGCATGTGGAAGGAGGATATGGTAACACACTGAGCACTGAGCTCATGTTCAGTTTACTGCAGTTGAAGTGTGTTAGGCTGGAATACCCTGAGAGCATGGCTTTGTGTTCCTTCATTGTGGATTCTGCACAGACTGGGAGGGAGGAGACACTACACTAATAGGGCTATGGCTAGCATTAACGCTAATGATCTGAGAAAACTATTAGCTACAAAAGAGACGAGAGTTCAAAAGAAGATGAGATGACATTAGTGGAGGTAAGTACCTGTGACAGGTGTGTGTGTGTGTGTGTGTGTGTGTGGAAGAGCAAGTGTGTGTGTACACACGGAAGTACATTAACACACGCTCATGAAAATACAGAGCTTTTATCAAATGCAACAGCGTAACACCTCATGGTTCATTTATGTAGAACATTTATGCCTCTATTTTCCTCTTGTCTCTTTCCTTCTCTGTTCCTTTTGTTGATCTTTCTCTCTTCATGTCTTTGTTTCTTTTCTTCCACTTTAGTCCTTGTTTATAGTAATATTTACAAAAAAAAAATCAACCCCCCCACTCCCCAAAAAAAACATGGACACCTCCATGTTTGTCTTTCATTAGCATCGTACTAGCCAACTAACTGTGATGAGTGATTTCCCTGCTGAAAAAAAACCCAATAGAAACCAGTACAGAAATTGTAATATTTTCCACTTCAAATACCATTAAAACCATTAACAAATGGAGTGTGTTTTGGACCATATTCTATTAGGATTTAATGGTTTGTATTGGTTTCCACTAGACATAAACATGCCACCAACAGTACCCCAACACATTACCAGAGACACACAAGGACCATGTTAGTTTCCATTAAAACCAATACTATTCCCATTATAGCCATTAAAACCATTAGAATTTATATAGGGTATATCTTCCTCCTAAAAATTAAGCCCTTTTTGTATAGACAATGTTTTAGTAGTATAAACAACAGCATAGACAATGTTATACCGTATATTTTATCAAGTTAATATGTCTTGTCTACACGCTTTTTCACTGTTCATGCTGTGAGCAGCCATGTTGATTTGATGTCATATTTGCTGAACTCAGGGTTGAGGAGACCGTCCTGCGTTCCCGAGTAGGAATACTGAGTTGTTTTCTTGTTTTTATTTATTTATTTATTTATTTATTTATTTTGTAGATTGCAGCATTAGAGCTCATGTTAGCATCTCATGTCTTCATTTGATTATTTTTTTTTCCCACACTTTACTGCTATTAACCTTTACTCTCTCACTGAACTTACACACTCTATGAGGCGTGCTGTGTGTTTTAGATTTTGATAAAAATGCAACATTTTCTAAGTTTTAAAGTTTTTAAGTATTGAAATGCCTAAATGTCTGTTTGACTTCCAACTGTCACTTTCACATTTGCACTCTGTAGGACCCAGTTTCTCTCCTCCTCCTCCTCTCTGCTTCATCATTCTCTCTCCCCCTCTTTTAGAGGTATGTGTTAGAACTGGGTTTGCAGGGTGTTTTTTACTCTCAGCAGGAGCAGAAGGTTAGGTATAAACCCAGTGAGCTGTTCATGCACACCTCCACCAACATTCTGTTTTATCCTTCACTCTCTATCTCTCTATCTCTGCTTCTCCTTCATCTCTCCTCCCCATATCCCCCTATCTGCTTTTCTCACGAGTTCTCTCACCCTCTTGTTCTACTTACTTTTTCTTTATTTCTTTCTCTTTCATGTCACTGCATCTCCCTTCCTTCTTTCCTTCCTCTCCCCCTCTTTCTTTCTTTATTTCTTTCAAACATTATATTCTCTTAATTTCACATTCTCTTGACCCCTTTTTCTTCACCCCCTTTCTTTTTTCACTCTATTTCTTTCTTTCTTTCATCTCACTGCCTCTCCCTTCCTTCCTTCCTTCCTCTCCCCCCTCTTTCTTTCTTTCAAACATTATATTCTCTCTTATTTTCAGGCTTCTTCTCTTTCATAATCACACATCCCTCACTTTCCCCTTGCTTTTCCTTCTCCCATTCTCCTTCTCTCAGTCCCTCTTTCTCTCATTCTTTTTCTCCCTCTCTATTTGACTTTACCCCCCCCCCCCCCCAGGCTCTTCTGTTCCACTCAGTCTCCCCATGCCATCATTCTCTCTCTTATATTTATAAACTTCTGATCTGTCTATCACCTGTAGTTGCCAGAAATGCTCTGACATCTTCCTTTAATGAACATGAATTTGATCTGTCCATCACTGTGGTCTGATCATTATTGCTTTCAGGTTTAAGCTTGAAAATGGAGAAATGCCTGCATTTCTATTTCACCTCCCTCAGTCTGTGAGAACAAACCACGATTAACAGCACAACAGGCTCGAGAGGTCAAATCAATAAAATGCCACAGAAGAAGAGGGAAAACAGAGAAATGCTCAGAGATTCAAAAAGGCCATGCTGCAGTAAGACTGAGAGAAATACGGAGGGAAAGCGGATGCGTTGATGATAGCGCAATAAGAACATCAGTAAGGCCACTGATGGAGGTCACCCTGCTGCTGAGTGCGTGTCCAATGTTATCACACTGCACTGACGTTCCTGCAACATCCTTTAAACGTTGGGGGAATGCTGATATAGGCTTTAGGAGTCAATCAGTGTCTACCTATCTACAGGGATGGAAGGATTATACCCACACACACACACACACACACACACCAACACTGCATACTGAAGAAGAACCAAAGCCCTTTTCTGTGTACACATAAACAAATAAGTGCACACACACACACACACACACACACACACACACACACACACACACATACATATGCACACACACGTATACAAACAGGCACGGCCATTTCTCAGAGGCCTTGTACACAAAATGTTGTTTGTCTAAATCCAGGCCTGACTCAATCTCTCCTTACTAAGCCCTATTGATTCCTCTTGCAGCCTCGGTGGAGTGCACACACACACACACACACACACACACACACACACACGCACGCACGCACGCAGGCAGGCACACACACACACACACAAACATCCTCTCACACACAATGACACGAGCAAAGGCCAAATGATCTATCAAATGAGGTGGTTTACATTGTTTCTTCTGGCCCTGACTACACTTGTGTCCACACACACTCCCAGAGAAACAGTATTCTCCGATAATGCAAAATTCAATATGTTCCATTTACAAGAAGGTGCAGAAACGTGATCAAATTAATGATGAAACCAGTGCCTAAGCAAGATGCAATAATGGCATCATCATGCCTTAAGCATAAAAAAAAACATTAACAACCTCAAATGTGTAACTAATGCAGGACAAAGCAGCTATAATTTATCAAAACTGTTATCAAAAAATTATTCCATACTCAAACACTCGACATTACTCGAGTAATACTGTATCTACAAAGTAACAGCATGCAATAAAATTTTCACACAGATTGTAAACACAATTACAAAAGGCGAGTTAAAAGGAATAGCCCCCAAATTCACTGTTAATATGGTGGTGGATTTTTTAAGCTCTTATACAGCACGACACTTGATGGAGTACCAGGATGTTTTAGCCTGATTGCCTCTGCCAGGAGGTTAAGACTTGGCAACAGACAGATCTTTCTACAAGGCAGTAAATGCAAACAAAAATCCAAAGGGATCCAAGATCCTTTATAAGTGTTTCTAACAGGAAATGACTCTTGAGAAAATACTAATTGTATTTGTACAGATCATTTTGAAACCAGAAAGTGTTCTGCAGAACAATGTGTTAAAATAAAACTATACCGTGTCTGCATACATAACAAACAAAAAAAAGATTCCCAGGGTTTATCCATCCATCCATTTTCCATACCACTTATCCTACACAGGGTCAGGGGGAGACTGGAACCTATCCCAGGGAACTCAGGGCACGAGGCTGGGAACATCCTGGGTGGGGTGCCAACCCATCAGAGGGCACAATCACACACACATTCACACACTACAGACAATCTGGAAATGCCAATCAGCCTACAATGCATGTCTTTGGACTCAGGAAGGAAACTGGAGTACCCGGAGAAAACCTCCGAAGCACGGGAAGAAATATTAGAACTCTTAAAGTGTTCTTTGTTTTTTATTTTATTTCTGGGGGAGCCATTATAGGTTCTATCTAGACCCCTACAACATAGTGTCTGAACACGTTTTTTTTGGTGTGGAAATATAAGCACCCTTTATTATCTAATACAGTGGTTCTCTTGTTCAAAGTAGTTATAGTAGTTACAAACATATTTGATAATTCATGTTCCATACCTGTCCGTTATATAGTTTTATAAAAGTCATCAAAGTTATTTTAAAAATCATAAAAGTTATGAAAAGTAATTTAAAAAAAACCTACAAAAACAAAAACATCTATCAATCCATCCACATCAATGGTAGCAGAGCTGCCATGCAAGGCGTTAACTTGCCATTGGGTGCAACTTGGGGTTCAGTGTCTTGCCCAAGGACACTTCGGTATGTAGAGTCACGTGGGCTGGGAATTGAACCGCCAACCCTACGATTAGTGGACAACCCGCTCTACCACCTGAGACCCAGCCGAACAATAATGAAATAAATAACAGAAGTAGCCCAGTACTGTAGGAAAACTGGAGTCTTCCAGCACACAGGACCACTTCTAGCAGTAGATCTGCTCACAGTTTCTCTCTTGAGTGTATGTGCTCATATTTATGTCTATACAGAGTAGATGAGCTGATCTGGTCCACTTCCTCTTATAATAGCCACTCCAGGGTATGGCTAATATGACACCAGAGCAGAGTGACGCTTCATCAGAAAGCTCTAATTAAGTAGTCTAATTGCTTCAGATTTTGTCGACCGCTCTGTATTGTCTAAGGATGGATGGATATCCTTTGTCTGATCCTAAAAGTGTTCAGCTCTGCAGAGTTTCAGAGAGTTTCAGGTCTCGCTGTCTTTCCAAGCCCCATCATGACCGTCACGCCCGTCAGGTTCTCAGCCTGCCCTAAAATGGTGCCCGTGGAGTTGCTATTGTTCATTGCGTGGAAAAAAAACGAGAGCGAAAACAGAGTTTATAAATAGCCGAACCTGCCGGCCTCACTAATCCGTCTGCTTTTGAACTTGTCATTCGCCAAATTGGTGCTCCATGGTGCACCATCCATCACCTTCTGGGTCCCGGTCTGAGGGCGTGGAGGAGGAGCCTGAACACCCGTGATTTTGTGTGTGTGTTTGTATTTGTATGAGAGTGCATTACCGGTACGAATATTCTCTCTTCAGTCACACATAGAAGAATAGGAAGAATAAAACAGTATCAGTAAGTAGATTTGTGTATGTGTGCGTGGTTGTTTCTCACTGGGCCTTGGTGCTAATCACCTGTCACATACAATCAGCAGGGATGGTGTGACGAGCTAAATAGCATGGGACAGAGAACACTCCTACAGAGTCAGTCTTTCTGTAATCTCATTCATACACACACAAATAGGTTTACAGAACTACACACACACACACACACACACACACACACATTAGCAGAATGAGCAATACACAATGACAATCTGTGAAGAGACATGACATATCTGAGGTAACTTTTGCACTTAGTTTAAGCAGTCAAGTTTGAACATTATTTGTGACTCAAGCAAATCTGTGAAGACAAAAATGTACTTTTACTTTAGTAGATTTGTTCAAACCAGACAGTTTGTATAATTAGTTCATGTCTTGCAGCTTCTACCCATTCTGTAACATTTAAAGCAGCTAATGGCTAGGATTTATAAAAGTAGAATACTAGTAATTTAGCAGAGGCTAGGTGTCACTAACTGTGTAGTCAAAACATTTGTTCTTGTCTGCCAGAAATAATAGCTATACTTTGTTGTATCCTGAGCAAAAAAAATTCTTTTGATGAAACCTTGAATTGTAATTGTGTCTTTGATAATGCTAACTGCTTATATTAGCCATGTGACATACTGTAATATAGCAAGCCAAGAATGCTAACCTCTTTTTCCACAGAAAAGAGATAAAGGCTACCTTGTGTATGGTATAGAAACAAGTTAATATACGAGATTTTTTTTTCAGCACTGTCATTTAACATTATTTGCTTTCACAATTCTGTGTACATATTTTTTTATTTTTTTATTTTTTAAAAAACCAACCTAGATCCTTGTTTACTTTTACTCAAGCAGTTAGAGGCAAGATCATTTTACTTTTATTTAAGGTGTGCTTGAGAAAGGTGTGAACATAAACGTCACAAGATAAAATAAAGGCAAAAAGAAAAGAGCTCTTTCTCAAAACACAGCTCCAAGCACAAGCAAAATGGCTCCTGAACACTAGGGGGCGATCACATACAGCACAAAGCACAGCTCATGCATCTTAATACAATTTAGCAAAAGTTGTGCAGATTTGTACTGAGACCAAGCATGCCAGGCTCCCAACAGCGTTCTTTACATCCGACAAGCACCCGCCCTTTCTCACACACCATATGCTTCTGGGAACATGAAGGGAACATGAGTCAACAATATCAGTAGAACTTTATTCTAAATAATCTTCTGTGACACCAGAAAGCAAGAAGAAGAAAGTAAATGGCTAACCTTCTAGATTGGCAGATTATGTTATTAATTTTTAATATGAGGGCTGCATAACTCAGAGTTTTGTTCAATTATCCTCTTCAAACAGCTATAGGGTTAGGGTCAGAAAAAAAAATCAGTGAATCTCTGCTTATATATAATTTATACATTCCTAATTTCCCTTAGAGAGAATCATAGAGAAGGAGATTTATACATGAAATAGGATTACAATAGCCGCTCCTCTGAATGTTTTTGAGGATCTTTGCAGATTTGATACACTGTGTTTGGTTTGAGGTAGCACAGTGGTGAAGTGGGTAACCACATTGCCACCTCACAGCTCCAGGATTTAATACGGAGTACTCATTACTGTCTGTATCATGCTTCTGTGCATGTTCTCCCAATGTGTCCGCATGGGTTTCCTCTGGGTTCTTCAGGTTCCTTCTACTGTACTAAAACGTGCAGATTGTCTAGGCTAAATTGTTCCTCACACGTGCATGGTGTCCCATCTGGGGTGAATTCTCTTGTCTTGTGCCCAGTGTTCCTGTGATATGCTACAGATCCACCATGACCCTGACCACAAAATTTTTTTCCAATAGCATTCTGACTTGTCCACATGATTTTTAGTAAATTGCAGACAGGCAGCAATGTTCTTTTTGGAGAGCAGTGGTTTTCTCCTTGTAACCCTGCCATGTACACCATTGTTGTTCAGTGTTCTCCTGATGGTGGACTCATGAACATTAACATTAGCCAGTGTGTGAGAGAAGCCTTTAGTTGCTTAGAAGTTACCCTGGGTTCCTTTGTGACCTCGCAGACTATTACAAGTCTTGCTCTTGGAGTGATCTTTGTTGGTCGTCCACTCCTGGGGAGAGTAACATTGGTCTTAAATTTCCTCCATTTGTACACAATCTATCTGACTCTGGATTGGTGGACTCCAAGCTCTTTAGAGATGGCTTTGTGATGTTTTCCAGCGTGATGAGCATCAACAATTCTTTTTCTGAGATCCTCAGAAATCTCCTTGGTTCATGCCATGATACACTTCCACAAACATGTGTTGTGAAGATCAGACTTTGATAGATCCCTGTTCTTTAAATAAAATAGGGAGCTCACGCACACCTGATTGTCAATCTGTTGATTGAAAACACCTGACTCTAATTTCAGTTCAAAGTAACTGCTAATCCTAGAGGTTCACATACTTTTGCCACTCACAGATATGTAATGTTAGATAATTTTCCTCAATAAATAAATCAAAAGGTATTAATATTTTTGCCTCATTTGTTTAATTGGATTCTCTTTGTCTACTTTTAGGACTTTAGGTGTGACAATCTGATAATGTTTTCGGTCATATTTATGCATCTACAGTATCTCACAAAAGTGAGTACACCCCTCACATTTTTGTAAATATTTGATTATATCTTTTAATGTGACAACAGTGAAGAAATGACACTTTGTCTACAATGTAAAGTAGTGAGTGTACAGCTTGTGTAACAGTGTAAATTTGCTGTTCCCTCAAAATAACTCAACACACAGCCATTAATGTCTAAATCGCTGGCAACCAAAGCGAGTACACCTCTAAGTGAAAATGTCCAAATTGGGCCCAATTAGCCATTTTCCCTCCCTGGGGTCATGTGACTTGTTAATGTTACAAGGTCTCAGGTGTGAATGGGGAGCAGGTGTGTTAAATTTGGAGTAATCGCTCTCACACTCCCTCATACTGGTCACTGGAAGTTCAACATGGCACCTCATAGCAAAGAACTCTCTGAGGATCTGAAAAAAAGAATTGTTGCTCTACATAAAGATGGCCTAGGCTATAAGAAAATTGCCAAGACCCTGACAGTGAGCTGCAGCACAGTGGCCAAGACCATACAGCGATTTAAAAGGACAGGTTCCACTCAGAACAGGCCTCGCCATGGTCGACCAAAGAAGTTGCGTGCATGTGCTCAGCGTCATATCCAGAGGTTGTCTTTGGGAAATAGACGTATGAGTGCTGCCAGCATTGCTGCAGAGGTTGAAGGGGTTGAGGGGGGATCAGCCTGTCAGTGCTCAGACCATACGCCGCACACTGCATCAAATTGGTCTGCATGGCTGTCGTCCCAGAAGGAAGCCTCTTCTAAAGATGATGCACAAGAAACGCTGCAAACAGTTTGCTGAAGACAAGCAGGCTAAGGACATGTATTACTGGAACCATGTCCTGTGGGCTGATGAGACCAAGATAAACTTATTTGGTTCAGATGGTGTCAAGCGTGTGTGGCGGCAACCAGGTGAGGAGTACAAAGACAAGTGTGTCTTGCCTACAGTCAAGCATGGTGGTGGGAGTGTCATGGTCCGGGGCTGCAAGAGTGCTGCCGGCACTGGGGAGCTATAGTTCATTGAGGGAAACATGAATGCCAACATGTACTGTGACATACATAGACTGGGCTGCAGGTCAGTATTCCAGCATGATAACGACCCCAAACACATCTCCAAGACGACCACTGCCTTGCTAAAGAAGCTGAGGGTGAAGGTGATGGACTGGTCAAGCATGTCTCCAGACCAAAACCCTATTGAGCATCTGTGGGGCATCCTCAAACGGAAGCTGGAGGAGCACAAAGTCTCTAACATCCACCAGCTCTGTGATGTCGTCATGTCGAGTGGAAGAGGACTCCAGTGGCAACCTGTGAAGCTCTGGTGAACTCCATGCCCAAGAGGGTTAAGGCAATGCTGGAAAATAATGGTGGACACACAAAATATTGACACTTTGGGCCCAATTTGGACATTTTCACTTAGGGGTGTACTCACTTTTGTTGCCAGCGGTTTAGACATTAATGGCTGTGTGTTATTTTGAGGGGACAGCAAATTTACACTGTTATACAAGCTGTACACTTACTACTTTACATTGTAGCAAAGTGTCATTTCTTCGGTGTTGTCACATTAAAAGATATAATCAAATATTTACAAAAATGTGAGGGGTGTACTCACTTTTGTGAGATACTGTATATAGAAAATTCTAAAGGGTTCATAAACTTTCAAGGACCACTGTATTTGCCAAAGCCAACAATTTTTATATATTACAGGACAACCTACTGTCAGACCCTGTACTCAGACATGACAATTTAATAGCATTGTGGTATGAGATTGTTAGAAAGGCACTCTATAGGTACCCTTGAAATAGTGTTGCTGAAAAGAAAGGCCTAGTGCAAATTGTTAATGTGAATTTGAGATGCTGCATCCATACAGTACTAAGTATTTCACAGTACACCATTTAATTATTTCCAGTCACTCTGCTTATGTCCACCAGTGCTGGAGTGTTTAGTGCCCATGCAGGAGCTTCTCATCTCTATATGATGAGGAACAGGGTTGCTCATTAAAGGTGTTATAAATGACTTAAGACACAGCACAGTGCCACTCACAAGTAGTCCCTCCCTCTTAATGTCTCACTCTCTCCCTTGCGTTCTGTCATCCCACAATGTCACAAAGGTGTGACTGTACAGATGGTGTAGTGTAAATAACCAGAGGTTAAAAATATAATGTCTTCATGCACACACACATGAACAAAACAACATCTGCATATAAACAAATTCATTCTCCTTCTCATAACGTTGCATACAGACAGAGAACGTTATTAGAAGGTTCAGTAAGGTTTTAAGAAGTTCAGACTGTAATGCATCCAGAAATATTCTGCTGTAATAATAGTTGGGTTAAAAGTGTTACTAGAATGTTCTTCACATAATGTTCCTAGTAAAACATAAACATGATGGAAACATTCATATTAATATTCCTATAAGCAAAAATGTTGCACTGACATTGTAGGAACGTTCATGTATGTTCTGAAACCACCCTGACCTATCTTGGAACCAAAACATTCTGAAAATTGTCTACTAACCCAAGATTGTCAGATCGGACACACACACACACACACACACACACACACACACACACTTATGGTAGTCCATCGTGTCTGATGATGACATTCCTCCTCATTGACGGTGTGTTTTTGATGGCTATAGAGTCCAATCTGTGATCTACAAATTTTACTGCATGTTGGACATGTGAAGTCTGAGTTAGTGGAGGCAGGCGTGGCTGAATGTCTTCTTAGACTTTTTTGCTGTTTGTTCATGTTTCTTTCTGATTCCATCTGCTCTATTCCTGTGTGGCAGAGCCGCCACCAGACGGCCAGACGCCACGTTTAACGGCAGCTTCTTCCAGTCGTGAGGGGTCAATATGACATTTCCTCAGTGATGTTTTTAGCTGGTCTTTGTAATGCTTCTTCTGACACCCCGTGGACCGGTGGTCCAGATGAAGTTGTCCATACAGGACTTGCCATTGCAGGCGATCTGGAAGCAACCTAATAACATGCCCAAGCCAGCGAGGTTGGTATTCAGTGAAGAGCCTCTATGCTCTCGCATTTTGTCCTCACAAGCACTTCGGAATGTGGTACAAGATCACACCACGTGATCGCCAAGATTTGCCGTCGGCATTTTATATGGAAGTATTCCAGCATCCTTAAGTGGTGGCTGTATGTGACCCAGGCTTCACAGCTGTATAGGAGAGTGGTGATTCGGACGGCTTTATAGATGGAAACTTTGGTGTGTAGATGGAGGTGCTTGTTTTGAAAGACCTTTTGTCAGAGTTTACAGAAATCTGCAGAGGCTTGTTTTATCTGGTTGTGGATTTCGTGGTCGATGTTGCAGCCCTCAGATAAGATGCTGCCCAGGTATTTAAAGCATGGAACTATTGTGAGTGGCTGATATATTATGGTGAAGATAGCATAGTGGGTGGGGGGCCGGACCTATATATATATATATATATATATATATATATATATATATATATATATATATATATATATATATATATATATATATTGGGATATCAGCTCAGTCTTAGTAGTGTTGACTGAGAAGCCCAGTCTTCTGTAGGCCTTCACAGCCAAGGCAAAGATGGTTTGCAGTTCCTCTGGGGTGTGAGCCACAAGCACACAATCACCAACCTACTGCAACTCAAGGTGCTGCACTGCTGAGGCCTTGGTTGTTGCCTGGAGCCTTCGGATATTAAAAAAGTTTCCATCTAGCTGATGTCCACAGTGATTCCACTACTGCCTTCCAGCTTGCCATGAGGAAGCGTTGTGAAACATAGGAGGAAGCTGTTGAAAAGCACCGGTGCCAAGACACACCCTTGTCGTACCCATGCCCCCGATTCCTGTCCCCCTATGGTCACATGGGCCACCATCCCCACAAATTTTTCTGGGCACTCAAATTTTATCAGGATATCCCAGAGTAACTCTCGATTCACAGTATCAGAAGCTTTTGAGAGATCAACAAATGCCATGAAAAGGTACTGATGCTGTTCATGACACTTCTCTTGTAGCTGTCTTACTGTGAAAATCATGTCCATAGTGCACCGGTTCTTCCTGTAACCACACTGAGACTCTGGCAACAGATATTCTGTTATTTTCTCCACCAGCTTGAATATCATGACTTTTGCCAGGACCTTGCCTGCAACAGCTAGCAATGATATGCCACAACTGTTGCAACAGATGGATTTGTCACCCTTGTTTTTGTAAAGAGTGATAATTTTGGCGTCCCTCCATTGTTGAGGGATATTCTCCTGGTCCCAGATCTGCAGGGTGTATTGGTGGCTCAAGTAACCACCATGTTTGAGGAGCTCTGCTGGGATACCATCACTGCTGGGGGACTTGTTATTTTTTAGGGAGTTGATGGCTTTGAACACCTCGTGAAAGGTTGGTGGGTGGTCAGGAACTTGAATGGGTGGCTGATTAGGCAGCTCCTCCAAGATGGAGCGATCAGTTGGTGAGCATTGGTTGAGAAGGGCTTCAAAATGTTCAGCCCACCTTGCCAAAACTTGTTTTTGAGCTTTTAAGATCGCCAATTAAAAAATGTTCTGGCTTTATAACCTAAATTGTCAACTGCAGCTTTGTATAACATTGAGCTTACGGAGGTCCATTTCTGATCCATGGTGTTATCAGAGCACAAGATGGCCTCAAACTCTGGTGCATTCATACCTACAGAATGATGGAATATGTTCCTTGCTGGAGCTGACTTTAGTTTATTTATAGTTAGTTTATTTATAATTTATTTAGTTTCAGATGCATTTTAGTGGATTTCCTGTGGTGCTGTGGGGGACGGACTTTGATGCGGAGCTTGGTCATAATCAGGCGGTGATCCATCCAGCATTCTGCACCTTTCATGGCCCGGGTCAACATCACTGGTGTCAACACGCCTTGTTATGATGTAGTCAATCAGGTGCCAATGTTTCGATCATGGGTGCATCCAAGATGTTTTGTATTTAGTCTTCTGCTGAAACAGTGTGTTTGTAATGGTGAGGTTATGCTCTGCACAGAGTGGTAGCAACCTCAAGCCACTCACATTGACCCTCCCAGCCCCATGTCTACCCATTACTCCACTCCATAAAATGCTGTTTCTTCCCATCCTAGCATTAAAGTCACCCAGAATAAAAATCTTGTCATTCCTGGGGATATGGTGAAGAATGTAATCTAATAGTTGATAGAATCTATCCTTCACACCGTTATCTGATGGTAGTGTGAGTGCGTATGCACTTAGCAGAGTAGCATAGCATGACTTTGCTCAAGGGGTGCGCAGGGTCATCAGCCTCTCACTTGTTCCAGTTGGTGTTTCAGTGAGGCTGGGTAGAAGGCTGTTCCTGATTGCCAGTCCCACACCATGCTGATTTTGGACCCCAGAGGGGGTAGCCTCTCCAGAAGAAGGTGTACCCACATCCCTCTTCTTTCAGAGCACCTTCACCCAGGAGCTTGTCTCGCTAAGGGCAGCTATGTCCACTTTGTAGTGCCTCAGTTCCTCAGCAATCAGCATGGCCCTTCTATGAGGTCTATTTTCATCAATATCCAGGAGGGTCCTGACATTCCATGTTATCAGTTTGAAAGGGAACATTTTCTTATTTTGACCGCAAGATGGAATTCCCAGTAGGCGCAGTAACCTACCCAGGAAATTGTAGAGTAAACAATTTTTAGGCCACCTTTTCTAGGCCCTTCCCCTATTGGGGTGAGCAGTGCGGTCCCTAAATAAGGCTGCTCAGTTGCACGTGGGTCTGCCGAAAGCAGCTGCCACTCAACCCCAGCTGCAGGTTTCTAACTAGCTCCCAGGCCATTCTCCCCTGCTCCCGTCATCTTATGCCCCATTGCCAACTTCAACCAGATGTAAGGCCAGATATCATACACCGTGGTCAGAGGTAGAGACCTACGCAAAGAAGTTTTTAGACTTGCACAGAGGGTGCGCAGTCCCCAGTAGCACTGTCTTCACCGTGATGAGATAAATCCCACTGACAAGGGGGAAACTCAGGATGAACAGTCCCCTATCCTGGCTGCAACAGGCTGCCAGAGCTCCAGTCTGTCGAAAGACCACCTAATGTGGGCCGCCAACACATTGCTTTTCTCTCAGGGTGTGCTCCCCTAGGCTTGGTCTTAATAGACTTACCCACAATGCAGAAGGGCTGGTCATAGACAACCTCTGGGGATCACTGCAGCTCCGAGATCCCCCACCAAAGTTAGCCTGGAGTTGCAAAGCACCCAGTTACCGTGTGTGGCCATGGGGAGCCCTGGGAGGAGTCTTAGTGAAAGAGAGGCTATGTACTAGCAGGGGAGACTTATGCACAAGGCTGCTTCCCTGTAAACCACAAGGGCTAGCCAGTGGCAGCATGCTATAAGTAAGAGGTTAGCAAGCAGGCAAGAAGCAAGCATGCAACTTCCCACTAACTACTGCACTACTGCACTAGTCGCATCTCATCACCCTGTGGGCTAGGTCCACACACACACACACACACACACACACACACACACACACACACACACAGAGTCAACACACAAATATGTGTAAATTAAAAAATCCATACACATTATTGGCCAATTAAAGGTCAGTGCTGAAGGAAGAGAGAGAGAGAGAGAGAGAGAGAGAGATGATGATTATGATGAAGGAGAGAACAGAAGTGAAAAAGCTTGCAAATGCAATGCATGTGTGAAATTAAATATAGTCATACCCCTTCTTCCTTCTTTTCTTACACTTCCTCTTTTATACAAGGACGTGTGTGTCTGTGTGTGTGTGTGAGTGTGTGTGAGTGTGTGTGTGAGCATCTGCCCAGAACTAGGATAAATCAGCAGGTGTATGTGTCAAGACTGTCTCCCTGTGGTAGGAGAATAGCAGGTGTGTGTGTGTCCCAGTTTACAGTGGAGGCCCAGACGACAGGACTAATTCAAGAGTCTGGCCTCATTCAATGGTTCTCCACCATCAGGAATCGAGAAACACAAACGCACGGTACAGTAAAGAGCTGACTGACTCCCTGTAGGGGAACTGAAAGGGCACATTTTTAAAACTGCAGCAACAAGAACAATGTGCCAACTTTACTGGTACATGATCAACTTTGGTTTAAAAAATATGTAGGAATCCTGGATGTGTCCTTAAATAAACCCAGAACTATTCATTTCCCAGTTCCGTTCATGTGTGATCAAACTGTATAACTGTTTATACCTTCGCCAAACAAAATATACATTTCTTATCGACTGGCTGGAAGGTGTGTATTAATTCCTAATATCAGTTCACCTTGGAATTTGACCAGATTAAAAACTCAATACAAGACTTAGGGGCAGTGGTAGCACAATGTTTAAGGCTCTTTGTTACTGATCAGAAGGTCGGGGGTTCAAGCCCCAGAACCTCCAAGCTGCCACTGTTGGGCTCTTGAGCAAGGCCCTTAACCCTCTCTGCTCTATGGGCACTGTATCATGGCTGACCCTGCGCTCTGACCCCAGCTTCCTAACAAGCGAAGAAAATAAATATCACTGTATATGTGACAAATAATGGCCTCTTCTTCTTAATCAATATGCCTTACACTTTATAATCAAGTTGGAACCATGACGACAGGCTTCGCCAATAATGTCAGCGCTGGTGAATTCTCAAACCTTATTGGTCAGACGATGTTGATCAGCAGTTCTAACAGTTGTGCTGACTGTAATACAAACCATGACTTTACTGTATATTAATATGCTTATTCCAATGCACTAGAGTTTCTATAGTAACAGCTAATTCAGAGGAACTTGTATGGTAGACGCACGACTTAATCCAAGCTTAATAATAAACATTTAAAAAAGTGTTATTATTTAAAGAAAAATTTACTATTATTGTTAAAATGGCGAAGTGCTTTGTAACAGTCAGTAAGTTTTCTGGTATAACAGCACCATCTGTTGTGTTTTATTCCTTACTTAAAACAAGTATCTTTTTTACATTTGTATGGACAGCATAAAATTGAAGAGGAATAGCAGGCAATTAATGCTAGAAAGTTTCAGCAGATGCTACATCCACACCATGTCGCCCTCGATCTGGCAGGAATATTTTTATTAGCAATCTGCTTAACTTGAGCTCGGCGCATGCAGCAATGAAGAGTAGATATAGCTAAATATAAATAAATGCAAATAAAGCGACTGCTACTTCATATCATCTTTTAATAGAGAATCTGATAATCAGCTCAAGGACACAACCAGTTTGTTTCTATGGTAATAAGTTCAAGCACAAATGATCACATACACTATTTGAATTTAATTTTTTTGTCAGTGTTTATAATTGTGGGGTCGCTGATAAAATGGCCACTCTAAACAATAAAAGACCCTTTTTCTAGGGCTGTGGTCAAGACCGCCATTGCAAATTAAAGACAGAGTCTTAAGGGGTCGATGGCAAGTAACGTTTGAGTCTAAATGACAGTCAAGATTAAGATCGAAGTCCAAGCCTTTAAGAAGCAGCAGCTTTCTGTATATACATTATAGCACAGTGAAACTCTTTTCTTTGCATATTTACATTGACATTTATTCATTCATTCCTTACAAATAAGGAAATACATGCAAAGTGATATATCAAGCAGAGAAAAATACAGGTAGTGCTATCATACAAGATTTATCATGCAAGAACATAGAAAGTATATTCTAGCTTGTTAGGAAGCTGGGGTCAGAGCACAGGGCCTCAGTGATACAGCGCCCCTGGATCAGAGAGGGTTAAGGGCCTTGCTCAAGGGCCCAACAGTGGCAGATTGGAGGTGCTGTGGCTGGAACCCCTGACCTTCATTCAAGTTGGCTTCATTTGTGCATTGTGCCAATGATTAGGTTGTTTTCTATAAAAAGGTACAGTATTACTTCTTGTCAAGCTTTAGGCATGTGGAAAGAAAAGACAAGACGAACATTATTTCTACAACCTCTTGATCGAGAACAAGACCATATTTAGCAAGACCAGTGCCCAAGAACAAATGGCAGTAATTCCAAGACAAGTCCATGTCAATACAGAAAACTTCACAAATCATTCAGGTCTGCTTGTTGTTGGATTCGCTCTCAACTGTGATGGAAGCCAAGTTGCTGTTTTGATAGAAGTGCAAGTACATATCATGTAGACTAGCAGTACCTTGTCAAACATTTACAAAAACATCACTCAGGTCATTCGCTTACTAGCACAAAGAGGGCACAAGTGGACCAACCAAAAACAAATGTGTCTCCCTGCAGCGTTTAAGCAGTGTTTTCATGACAGCTTTTGCAGATCCAAATCAATAACAAACACCACAGGGGTGTACTCAGTGAAAGTTGTGCAGCAATTATCCATTATCAAGGATTCAAGATTTTTGCACATGCCCACCTTACCTGCTGTTCACTGCTTTAGCAACAAGGCTATTCTTCAGCTCTGTGACTTTTTGACATCAATTTTCTTTCACAATAATAAGCATGTGTGCATTTTGAATAGAGATTTTTTTTAGAGATCTATATGTCCAAGTTATATAATTGTTTTGCTATTTTGCATACAGTAGTGTGTGTGTGTGTGTGTGTGTGTTTGTATGTATGTATATATATATATATATATATATATATATATATATATATATATATATATATATATATATATATATTTGTGCTTCTGGTAGATGTTAAACTGCATTTCGTTGCTGAGTACCTGTACTGTGCAATGACAAGTTAAAAGTTGTATCTATCTATCTGTATCTATGTATCACATGAGGGAAATTCATGATCAAGAACGGTAGCAGGCAAGAATAGGAAAAAAAGGAAATCAATCAATCAGTTTTAAAAAACCAATTACACCAGTAACAATAGATGAGACTTTGAAAAAGGGACAAAGGACAAAAATAATTAAGGCTTAAGACAGAACAACTGAACACATTCCGGTAATTAACCAAAAGACAGGGCAAAGACAGGACAAAAATCCAAAACAAAGCCACATGGCCATAACATAAACAAATGCACATGATATGAATGGGAAGCATCACTCGCAATAAGAAAAGAAATTCATGACCTGAACACAAGATTTCTGAGGGTCACATACTGAGTTTGGAAACTGAACTGGTTTTTATCAAAGATTAAGCTGCAAATATGGCAACTCTCCGTTTTCACTGTGTTTACTCAGTGGTTCTATCGATTTTCCTCCTTCCTTAGTTCACCCTTGAGCCTTCTTGCTTTGTGCTGCATTAACCAACTCCATGGACATTAGCGATGCGTGTAAGACAATGTTCACTTCTGTCTTCAGTATACACCGAACACTCCCAGGGAGGATGTAAGCACTGTCTTACCACATTATGATTGAAGCTTTCCTTTTTTTCTAATTAATAATCTGACAAGTGAGTGTAACTCCCTGTCTATGATATGCATGCAAAGTCCTAGTGATAGTGTCAGGCTGATCGCTAATACAGCTGAATGCTAATACTCTCTTCTTTTTCCTCCAGGTTGACGTTAGCCTCATTGAAATGCAGCTCCTCCCCGTCAAAGGCGCATGCCATTAAAAGATAATCGTGACAGAAAGCCGGCTTGAACTAATGTGCTTCTGTTCATTTTCTAAAACTGTCCTGTACACAAACGACTCATGGCTGAGTTTACCGTCGGCAAACTTTTCAATTAAATCTGACCTTGGAAGAGAAGTGGAAGCCCAGGAACGGGATACACTTGGGTGATTCCAATATGAAAAGTAATCTGGTAAATGATCGGATGCTGTTTATAGTCTCTATGCAAACCTTTCTCGATCAAATGGCCTCAAGCATTAATCAGTTAGATGTATTGCAAGAATACGATTGGCAAGATCAAGGTGAAAAATCATTGAAATTCTTCTCACTGTAAGAATAACACAGCACATAATGAAGGAATAAAACACTTGATAAAATGCTGTTACAGGAATCCTATCAACCACGGGGTGGCGTGATGTAACCCGACACAAAGCGGAGTTACTGTTACCATCCAGGACATGATTCAGTTCCAAAAAGCATGTCCTGAAGTGTTTTATTACTTATAGCACAGCAATTTGCCAATCCATCCATCCATCTTCTATACCGCTTATCCTTCCTTCAGGGTCATGGGGAAACCTGGAGCCTATCCCAGGGAGCATCAGGCACAAGGCAGGGTACACCCTGGACAGTCTGCCAATTCATCGCAGGGCACACTCACATTCACACACCCATTCATACATTATAGACACTTTGGACATGCCAATCAGCCTACCATGCATGTCTTTGGACTGGGGGAGGAAACTAAAGTACCCGGAGGAAAACCCCACAGCACGGGGAGCAAACTCTGCACGCACATGGCCACGGTGGGAATCGAACCCCCACCCCTGGAGGTGTGAGGCGAACGTGCTGACCACTAAGCCACCGTGTGCCCAATCTTCCACTAATACAAGAATGGCACTAATTACATTTAATGTTATGGAACTTCCAAGTGTGTTTCTGTTATAATTTACATTATATCAGCTATAAACAGTCATTCCCTCACTAGCCTCTCTTTTTTCTCTTTTCTAAAGTTAATAAGACAAAAGAAACAGAATGAAGATATTTCCAAAGTGGAAAAATCGGTTTGAGTGTTAAAAAGCGTTGACACTTTCCAAAAATGCTTAATAAACATGTCATCTCAGAAATGTTTTATTGAGCAGTACAAGCCACCGTGTACGTCCGTGCATGATATGCATAATACAAGCCTTGCATAATAATGAAACCCTGCAGATGTGTGTTTTCTTCTTCTTTTTTTGTTCCTCTGCTTTGTGTGTTTGTATGGAATGAATTAAGTTCATTTTATTTATTTGCTCTGAGAAGGGCTCCCTTTCAGTAGAGATTCTAAATCTCTGTAGAATTCAACTGAATATACAAGGGTTAGAAACTAAAACTAAAAGGCCACTTCCTTCAGTCATTTTGGTAATGCAGTAAAATCAAATACTTTTTGGAAATGGCAGGTTTGACAGGTTTCGTATGGTCCAGTTTGAAAAATGTGTACAGTATTTGAAAATGTTATTGTTGTTGTGTATATGGCCAAAAGTTTTTGTGGATACCTGGACATCACACCCCAAACTGTTGCCTTGTATGTCTTTGTATGCTGTAGCATTATAGTTTCCCTTCACTGGAACTAAGAGGCCCAAATGTTCCAGCATGACATTGCACCTATGCACAAAGCCAGTTCCTTGAAGACATGCTTTGCCAAGTTTGGAGTAGAAGAACTTGAGTGTTCTGCACAGAGCCCTGACCTCAACCCCACTGAACACCTTTGGGATAAACTGGAACACTGACTGCAGCCCAATATCAGTGCCTGTCCTCACTAATGCTCTTGTAGCTTAATGAGCACAAGTCCCCACAGCCATGGTCCAAAACCTAGTGGAAAGCTTTCCTAGAACAGTGTAAATTAGTGTATTCTGGTATCTGGACTGGCATGCTCAGAAAGCACATATGTGTGAGGGTCAGGTCCACATTCTTTTGGCCATGTAGTGTATGTATGAATGTTGTGACATCTGTAACCTTAAGGACCTCTACACTGCTGGAGTGCTGAGAAAAGCAAATCTTCTTTGTCTATTTTCCTTTATTTCCCTTAAATATCACACACCAATTAAAACATTCACCTTTCTATTGCACATCTCCATTCCTGGTAAATCACATCATGAGGAGTTAATGAGGAACTCAAATATTTCTGGTCTGCATTGCTCTCATTGACTCACACAAACCAACAATTACAAGAAAGACTAATAAAGGCTAATTGGCTTGGTTAATTTTTTGTGTGTTTTCGTAATCGTTTTTTATACGATGTTTGGCAACCTGTAATGATGCCTCAATTAGTGAATAAGCTAAATTCACAGATACAACTTTACCTAGAGCCTTAGAGTTTCAGCTTTTATTGAAATAAAACACAAACGTAGACTGACAGGCACATAGAAGCAGACTCTGACTATTTAATTCACTGTCAAGTTTTTAACGACTTTATTTTTACATTAAATCAGTCAATCAATCTGTATCTCTCTCTTTCTCTCTCTCTCTCTCTCTCTCTCTCTCACACACACACACACACACACACACACACACAGAGCAAGGGTCTAAACGCAGAAGACATTGGAGGAATCATAAAAAGGTTTGAAAAATATTAAAATCTTCTGTTTCCCTCCAGGTTCACTGAGCTACAATTCTCAAACTGTTTTTTTTTTTCCAAAAGAAGTTAAAAGAGAAACAAATAGAGATATAAGACTCTGAGTGTACTGGAATATTTCTGAACAAACACCTGCAAATTCATGAAATCTAGACCGTCTCCTATAAGCACTGTAAACATGAAATCTATTCTGAGAGAGACAGACAGACAGATAGATAGACAGACAGACAGACAGACAGACAGATAGATTATTGAAACAGATAGATAGATAGATAGATAGATAGACAGACAGATAGATTATTGAAATAGATAGATAGATAGATAGATAGATAGATAGATTATTTAAATAGATAGATAGATTATTTAAATAGATAGATAGACAGACAGACAGACAGATAGATAGAGATAGATTATTTACATTTCCTTTAAATTGTTATGTAATTGTATGTGACTATTTAATATGCCGCTTGTCCTACCTTGATGTCTAGTTGAGATATTACAGCGTTGTGAAAAAGTATTTCCTGATTTCTTCTGTTTTTGTTTATATCTCATGCTAAATTGTTTCAGAAAAGACAAAATACAGTTTTTAAATGATAATGTTATTTATTGAAGCAAAAAAAGTTTTCCAATACCAACTGGGCCTATGTGAAAATGTATTTGCCCCCTGTAGTTACTAATTCCCCAAATCTATGAAACTGTATTCATAATGAGATTCAGCTGGACTAGACGCAACCAGGCCTGATTACTGCAAACCCTGTTCAATCAAATCAACACTTAAATAGAACTTTTTCAACAGCATGAAGTATGTTAAAAGATAAGACAGTAACACAATATGACAAAATTGTTCTATTTAGTTTGACGATCTAAAACTATTCAGTATGAGATATATGCTAAAACAGAATAAAGCAGGATGGGGCAAATACTTTTTTACAGCACTGTAGATATTAGCTCAGTCTATCTATTTTTAGTTTCTCCTTCAAAGACGTTTTAAAAGTTGGAAAAAAGGAGGATGGAAACCTTTTGGAAAAAAAAAGTTGATAGAGTAAAGAATCCACCTCATTCGTATTCATTAGAACTAATGACTGTATTTCACATGTGCTGTAACACACTTGGAGGAAAGCACTATCTGCCCTCTTTCACATAGTTGAGCTGACAGATGCACATGACTGGTTGGTATTGCAATGATTGACAGGTGAGAAAGTATCGCCATCCCTCTCACTCAGAGAGTGCAGCCAATTTTGCTCTGTAGGACTGCTGGTGCGGAGGGCTGTGGCATTGCCAGGATTCTCAACTCATGATGTCCTTATGATAGGGCGAACTATGTATGATTCTATCTGGAAACACCATGTTGAAAATTACATTTGGATTTAGGGGCGGGGCTTATGGTCATCCAACAAAATAGCTATGTTTGCTCAAATATCTATGGATTTTATATGAAATTGGGTAGGGAGGTTATCAACAAGTGCTTGTATGTATGTGCTCACATGTGTTGTGTTTGGATAGAGATGATGACCATGTGCCATGTGACTTGTGAGAACACACTCCAGAAATACTGTAAATACAAGGCAATGTCTCAATGGATCCACAAGGATTTCACTCCAATTATCATTAAACCAAAAAGCTATACACTGAATGCAATACACGTTTTCCCAGCAAAGATCAAAGAACCTGCATGGGAACCCTGCAAAGCTGAACACTCCTCTGTTGCCTTGATCCATGAACTCCTCCCTGCTGTGACCTCTCTGCTGCTTCACACTAATTCATTCCATCCCTAGCACTGCCTCCAGTCCATCATCTCACCAACCAGCTCTATGACAAATACATTTGGCTGACACTCGCTACTCCGCTGCCAACCCTACTGCAAAATGTAGATGATCCAAAATCTGAGCCTGTTTATGTTCATTCAATTTCACATTAGGGCTTTCAAAACGTTGTCTAGTGCAGAAGAACAGCAGAAGGGCTGTTTGACTGAGCAGTTTGAGCTGTTTGACTAAGGCTACAGGATGAATAATGGATGAATGATTGAGCACTCGCCTGTTTAATGATGGGGGAAGAGAAGACCACTCGCTATCACAGCATCTGACGCATCGGAGTTGGAATCTGAGAGATGCTACAATATTAATATAGAAAAAAAAATCATTAACCAGGGAGAGTATATAGTAAGGTGCAAAAGTTTGTGTTGCCGAGTGGAGTGTATTTTCAGAATTTAACAAAAAATAATTTTATGCAATTGTTACTTATGATCCAAGAATATATTTAAATGGTATCATTTTAAAAACAAAAAAAAAGACCTGTATAAGATATCAAGGTATAAAATATATGTCTGGAATATATCTAACTAACCAGTTTATGCAACATTTGCTTCATTTTGAGACCTCACAGCACTTATATGCAGCTCTCTCTATAAACGTTTGCATTTCTCATTCTGATCGTGTATAAATATTCCGGACTAACTTGTGTGCCCCTTCCTAGCCTTTATAATGCACTTTAACCAAAAATAGCTCTTGTATCCTCTTGGTTGTAATTCTCGGCTCACTCATAACCCACCCTTTCTAAGCTTTCTAAATCTCATATTTGTATTTGTGGATTTTATATCTACACTTTTTTTTTTTTGAATCAGTGCAAAAATAGTGCCACACTTTGCTTTTTTTCATTTCCAATACAGTGAGGAGTGCAAACTTTTGCACTCAACTGAATAACCCATTTAGCCACTGTATTTGGCCATATGGGAAAACAATGGGCACAGTACTCAGATATGAGTTGCGTGACAGATGGTAAAACAGTTGGAAGTAATGGGTCTGAATGGGCACAAAACACAAAAGGAAAAGCAGGAGAAGGTCGTGTTGTGTGTGTGTTTGGTCAGAAAGAATCAGCAGGAAGACCTCACGGAGACAAATATGCCAGAAAACAAAAGAAAGAAAAAGAAGCAGGGTTAAGAAGAGAACCAGGACTAAGAGAAGTTTAAAAAAAAAATGTATGTGAGGCACACTTGACTTTTGAGAACCTAGGCTTGACATGACTAGCATACTATATGTATGTAGCTTCCCTGAGAATAGATTTCTGGTGACATGCTGGAGTCCCCTGAGTCCCAGTTAGAGGGAAACAAAACAAGAATGTAAGCAATTAAATCTGAAAACAATTTATGATAAACCATAGCACAACACAGATAAACACTGCAATACATGCAACAGAAGCTTAGCAGGTAAACAGAGAAAACTCAGAACTTAAATAGGACACCAGTCAAGGGTGAAACACAAAACAGGTGAGTGTGATTAAGAGGGCATATGACAGGGTCATGTGATCTGTTGTAGTCTGATGCAGCTGATTGGAAATGAAGTCCACTGCAGAAATATTATGATCAAAACAAGCACTGATGCGACAATATTAAACTTCAGCACGACATTTTTAAAGTAACTAACACTTGTATGAATTGATTTTTTAAAATAATATATCAAATAAGCTAAAAAAAAACAAAAAAACACACCAAAGTTCATGCATTCAGTGAGTGAAACAAAGCCAACATATTTCCATCCAAGTACTTTTCCCAAAAATGCCAATATGTGAATAAAATCTCAAACAAAAAACATATGCGCTCAATTGAGCAGGATCATTTTTATTTTATTTGATAAGAAGACATGTCCATAAACTACAATGGAAACACATTTATCAAATAAATGCCTCAACAAATCATGTGGTTGGATAAATTGGCTCAGAAAAGGACTGATAATTTGCACCAGTTTTCCCAGAAGTGACAATTTTGTTCTCTTGAACACACAAGATGCTTTATTCACAAATGTTTTATGCGATATTTCATATATCTTAATATTAATTATGATTTATTAATGCTCATGTTAACTAATGCAGCCCGAATTGACAGCACTGCATATTCTGAATACAAAACTGAAGTATCCATGTTCAGTACTGTATTCAGAACAGCGCTAGAATCATTTTAGGAAAATATTTTCCATTATAAAAAATAAACTCGACCAATTCCCGAATATTATTTAGAGCAGTGGAAACATGTCAAACACACAACCAATTTTGTGTGTTTGTTTTGTGGAAATTCTGTTCTTTTTACCTAATGCTGGCACATGATTCGTGAAATAAGCATTTTTTCTTTGCAGTTGACCAAGGAAACAGCTCATTTGCTCTAATGTGCATTTGTGCTCCACTGGTTTTGGTGACATGTTAACATTACATTACTGCTGTCAGCATTCAATAACTGCCTGGTAGAATGGATTTCACACTTCCCTGATTGGATGTTAAAGACATGTATACTTGAATAAGTAAGTTAATGAGGATTATTGCTTCATGCTAGCATTCGCTTTTATTTGATTTTGAGAGGCATAATATTCTTATGCAATGTACTAAGCATATATATTGTAGCATCTGTTTGTTACCATATGGTTCAATGACAAATAAGGTGTTAAAAAATTCACCACCTAAAAAATGTCAAGTGGTGCACCCACACATTAATGAATTATATTATAAAGTTAATTACCACTACAGTAACTGTGTATAAATGACAGAAATCTGCCAACCTATTTTTTTTAGAACTATGGGAAGCGCAGTTGCTGTTGTTCTGATTATTAATATTATTATTATTATTATTATTATTATTATTATTATTATTCAGGATATATTCTGAATAAGATAATGCACTGTAACTGAATACTTTTAGGAAAGTACATTAAATACTCAGCCATCAATATTTTTTCAGTATTCTTCCCAACATCTTTTTTTTTAATGACTCAACCCCCACATGTAATCAGTTCTGGCACTATGTTTTTGGGAAATGGCTAAGGGAGAGGACCTAAGCATGTATGTATTGGTTTCTTAAGTAAAAACATGTGCATAATTTGTCCCATACATGTCACTCATAACTGTCAGGAAGAACAACACAAGACAACACGGCTACATGAGTGAAATGAGGGCATATATTAGAGCACAATAACTCATATGATTACCTCAGCCCTCAGCCCATTCATTCCCAATGAGCCTTCCAGGATCCTCACACCTCCCTAAAATACCATAAAACTCCTTCTCAGATCATTAAGGCACATCACGTGTCTGTCTCATAGATCACCTATCTCCTTGCTCAGCGGAGCCAGAGCGATTCATTCCAGGGTTAATCACGGGTAGCCCCAGAGCAAGCATCCGAGTGGAACGCACTGCCTTTGCTGGAACCTTCCTAGCTAATTAAGTTTATCTTACAAGTCAGCAGCTGTTAGACACTTGCTTAACATCTCCTGTGCAGTGGTCTGAGAGCAGGTGTTTCATAGTGAAGAATACAACACTACAGGTTGTGCTGTTAAAGGGAATTATTCAACGATGGTGTGGAATGATGTGACCTGATGCAAAGCGGAGTTACTGTTACCACCCTGAAGTTTTCCCAGTAACAGCACATTCTGAAGTTATTCCACAGCAGATTGGCAAAAAACAAGACATGGTACATTTGATCAGTTTACAGTTACATTTTATGTTGTGGAAAATCCACAAAACCTGTTAGTTCTGCTTATCACATTATAACAGCTGTAAACAATCATTAAAGCCAATAACACTGATTGCCATGTTACTGAGAAACCAAAAAAAACTTTTCAGACCCATGTCTGAAAACTGAGAACTGAGAAGACACTAGAGACTCCTTCCATAAATGTTAAAAAAACATATCCAAACAGAGAACTTCACCATACTGATGATTGTGTGTATGTATATGTATATACATATATATATAAACCTAGGGTTTGCCTCACAGCTCCTGCTTTGGAAAATTAACTAACACTTCTGACCAGATTCGGCTCCCTTATAAAAGGAAGGTGACACGGTTAAATCCAGATCATGTCTGAGAGAGATGACGCCAGACGAAGATGTCTCCACTCATTTGGTTTCGCCTCATCCATCCATCCATCCATCCATCCATCCATCCATTACTGTGAGCAAGGCTTCTGGGCTGCGTGGCCATGATGGAAAGATGACAGAAGAGATGGAAGGGGTGCTAAATTGAGACGATCGCATGATGTGATGGTGTCAATTTGTGTGATCGTTCACGTTGACTGACAGTCTCATTCAGACAAGCTCACACAGTTAGAGGGAGATAGAGACTCATTTACACTGAGAAGTGTTTGTGTGCGTGGTTTGATTGGTAACCCATTTACCGACGTTATTTTCAAGAAACATTTCACAGAGGTTTGTGACTGCCATTACTTGTGAGGTGGCTATAATAAATTGGTAAGGTGAGGAATGACACACCGAGCTGCCCGTCACTTGTGGTGTTAGAGGCATTTATAAAAGGATATACTGTAGCTGGGCATTAAGGATCTTGTTTAAGGACCTAACGTTAGCAGCATGGTGCTTCTGGGATTTGAACTCACAGCCAAAACCCTTAACTGATGACCCACGACTCCTCCGGGTCACTGATTGGTTGTTCAGATTAGCAAAATAACATGTGAGAACAAAGCCTGAAGCAGCAACGCAAGCAAATGACACTCTATAGAGAGCACACTCACAAACACAGTACATCATTTCTCGACAAGGCGACGACCCGACAATGACATTTGAATAAAGATTTCCTCAATTTTATGCAAATTATGTACAATGTGGTAAAGCAAAAATCCAAATGATAGGCTCGATTGATTCCTCAACTTTATTTTATGGCACACGTGGTCTGACATTTCTTTAGTTCCTCACTCACAACTTAAGTTCCTATCTGCAATTAGGTCCCATTTACTGTTGAGCTAAAAATGGAAGAAAAACGTATTTGGAAGAAAAACGGTTTTGTCTCATCCTGTCATAACACATTATTAAATGTGTATAGAGACATTATAAAGAAAAATAAAGCATGGAATGAAGTAGCAAAGATCTTTAGTGTCTTTGGAAAGTGTATGTATATAGAACCATTAAACACATTCAGTACCTAAAAAAATAGAAAAAAAACATGTATTGGATTTGTGAGCTAGATCAGTACAGCTAGTTAGTTCTGTACAGTTAATATAGCACAGCTGGTTCAGTACAGCTAGTACATTACAGTACAGCTAAATGGTGCACTTATACAGAGCTTTTATCCAAAGCGCTTTACACTGTGTCTCATTCACCCATTCACACACACACACTCCAGTGGTACCAGAGCTGCCATGCAAGGTGCTAACTTGCCATCAGGAGCAACTTGGGGTTCAGTGTCTTGCCCAAGGACACTTCGATACATGGAGTCATGTGGGACACGCGGGAATCAAACCGCCAACCCTATGATTACTGGACAACCTGCTCTACCACCTGAGCTACGGCCACCCCGTACACTGCTAGTTCTGTACAGCTAATACAGTACAGCTAGTTCAGTACAGCTAGTACAGCACAGCTAGTACATTACAGTACAGCTAGTACAGCATAGCTAGTACATTACAGTACAGCTAGTACAGCACAGCTAGTTCAGTACAACTAGTTCAGTACAGCTAGTACATTACAGTACAGCTAGTACAGCACAGCTAGTACATTACAGTACAGCTAGTACAGCATAGCTAGTACATTACAGTACAGCTAGTACAGCACAGCTAGTTCAGCACAGCTAGTTCAGTACAACTAGTTCAGTACAGCTAGTACATTACAGTACAGCTAGTACAGCACAGCTAGTTCTGTACAGCTAATACAAAACAGCTAATACAGAACAGCTAGTTCAGCACAGCAAGTTCACTACAGCTAGTACATTACAGTACAGCTAGTACAGCACAGCTAGTTCTGTACAGTACAGTTCAGCTAGTTCAATACAGCTAGTATAGTACAGCTAGTACAGTACAGTTAGTTCAATACAGCTAGTAAAGTACAGCTAGTGCAGTATAGCTAGTGCAGTATAGCTAGTACAGCACAGCTGGTTCAGTACAGCTAGTTCAGTACAACTTGTTAAGTACAGCTAGTACAGCACAGCTAGTTCAGCATAGTACAAGTAGGCCTGTGACATCACAGTTCTTATATTGTAAAACTATCATGAACTAAAACGCAACACTTTAACACTTTAAGAAACTTTAACTTCTCCGTTTGTGACAAATCCAGATATAAAGAGAAAAAATCTCCTGGAATATAAAAAGAGCTGTGCACTGACAGTATAAGAGTCTCTGCGTGTTGACATATCAGGTGAAGATGGCATGCATGAGCAAAGGCACATAAATCCCTAGAGTTCTTGCTACAACCACAAATCCCATCAATTTATTTCCCACCTCTTAACACACTAGTGATTTACACTCAGCATCCTGTCTGCTGCTGTTCCACCCTGCTGCAGTTCATTCAGTTTTATTAAGCAAACTTTAATAACATGTTCACATTACAATTCCCTCTATGATCAAGACATTTAGAACAGAAACCATATGAATATGACTTATGATGAAATTAATGTTTTCTCTATCAGTTCCTGAACCCCCAACCCCCCAACCCTTACAAAGATACACATACACACTTATATACACCTCAAATAATCAGCATATACAGTATAGCAATACAGCTAGAGACAAGTACACACAAAAGACCAAAGCAACCTTCAATCAGTGAAGTTCTAGTGTTACACATACGAAGCACAGAGCAGCTGTCAATCAGCACCACCACATAGAGAGAGTGTGTACAGACCAATAGATAGAGAGGGAGAAACAAAGAGACAGACAGACAGACAGACAGATAGAGAGATAGATAGAAAGAAAAGGAAAAACAGAGAAACAGCCAAAGAAAGAGTGAGAGACAGAAAGAAAGAAAGACAGAATAATGGAGAAGCAGAGAGAGACAGAGAGATATACAGACAGAGAAACATAGATAGATAAACATATAGATAGATATATAGATAGATAGAAAATGAAAACCAGAGAGATAGATAGAGAGACACTGTCAAAGAAAGACAGAGACAGAGAGGAGCGAGTCAGACAGACAGACAGATAGAAAGAAAGAAAAACGGAAACACAGAGACAAATAAAGAGAAACAGAGAGATAGAGATAGATATATACATAGAGAGAGACAGATACACAGACAGAGAAACATAGAAAGAAAGAAAGAAAAAAACTGAGACACAGACAGACAGAAAGAGAGAGATAGCTACACAGACATAGAAACATAGATAGATAGATAGATAGATAGATAGATAGATAAAGAAAGAAAGAAAGAAGGAAATAAAGCTTTGCAACAATGTCCGTTGTTAAAAAAAAACCAACTGAATAAAATTGAAGAAAGACAGAAAGAAAGAAAGAAAACTGAGAGAGACAGATACAGAGAAACAGAGAGAAACAGAGAGAGGGAGAGAGAGAGCAAGAGAGAGAGAGAGAGAGAGAGAGAGAGAGAGATCTCCACGGCCTCCCTTCCTTGGCAATAAGTTTGAGTTAAAATCTGCAATGGAGCACCGGGTGAAACAACAGCTGCCAGAAATATGTTTTATTCATTACCAAACACGAAAAGCCACGTTTTTTTTTTAAACGCATGACATTTGCTCGTATTATTTGCTGCCCAATTTTTTACCGCTTACCCTCGAGAACTAAAAAAAAAATAGTCAGGGTAATAAAATAAGCCAACAACACGAGCGACATCTTTTATCCCTTTCCCCGCAACTCTTTAATCTTGATTTGAGGAGGGGAAAAAAACCCACATGCACACACTTCACAGGGCTTAGACACACTCTCATGTTTTCCGCCAGTGGCGGTGTTGCCATGGCAACCCCTGCCTAATATCCTGCGCAGGCTGGTGCGATACTCGCAAGTGTCAAGTCGAAATTACATGCTGTGTATAAGATGCTACGGGCATAATCGACTGGTCTTAAACATCAAAGTACTGCAGAAGTCGATTCAGTTTCAAGTGCCAACTGACTTACAGCGTCAAGGCTTCTCCGTGCTTTTGTATCGCAAGTTAGTGTGTTTCAACTTGCTTAATCATATCATTCATATATAATTTGATTGATTGTTTCATGATTTTTTTTCTTTGGCTTTTACTTCACACTGTCCTGTATCCTGTACTATTACTCCTTTAACATCTCACTACCTCTACTACCTCGACCTCACCTCTCACTACTTGTAAATCACTTTGGATAAAAATGTCTGACGAGTGAATCAACGGAAATCGATTGTCTTTTTAAATAAACTTGCCAACATATGCTTCATCCAAAATGCTTCTGGGAGCTGCTGAAAACTTCTGAAAGCCTGGAGCCTTCATATTTATTATTTTTTTTCAGCACAACAGGAGGTTCTTGAATATTTGCAGACTTTCCATCAAACGAAGGGTAACAAACAGAACTGTCATGACTAGTCACAAATTACTTTCCAAATAAACCTTTACACCAAGTTCAAGTGGTTGGTAGCTACCATAAGTAGCATAAGCAGCTAGTTACCATTCTTTGCATAGCCAGGTGGAATAGTCACCATCAACCTGTCTGTACATGATTTCAATGATATTATTGTGACTGTTGCAGCCTAAAATGCTTGATTTTGCTGTGGCTTTTAAAATTTTTTTTTTTATTTATGATGCAATTTGTTGGAGTGTCGATTAAACTGCTAATCGTGTCACTAATTTAACAAAATTGAGAGTTGACTGAGATACGAATAGCCAGAAGAACTTAATATAAACTGAATATTGGTTACAAGTGGACATTACATTTACGGCATTTTGGCAGAAGCCCTTATCCAGAGCGACTTACATTGATCTCATTTATACAACTGAGCAGATGAGGGTTAATGGCCTTGCTCAAGGGCCCAGCAGTGGCAGCTTGGCAGTACTGGGATTTTAACTCACAACCTTCCAATGAGTAGTCTAACATCTTAACCACTGAGCTACCACTGCCCAACTCAATGAGATTAATGACAAAAGAATGACAAAGTTCTGAAAATTTAAACCTGGCCATCCAGTTGCAGTCAAATATAACCTGAGGACATGTATACTGTAGATATTGTTAAGAATCGCATATCAAAGCAGAAATATAGAAGGTTGTCTGGTTTTCCAGTTTATAGATCCAAACTGAATCCATACAAGCCTCTTAAATGTAAAGTGCAGGTGAAGTTCTAAGAATTTGTACCTGTATGAAAGCGTAAAAGAGTCAAAAACACTAAAAGGGCAAATGCACCAGGTCATCAGCAATCATTATTTAGATTGATGTTTTTATTTCCTGATAAAAAAAAGACTACCTATACATGTCCGTTATATAGTTTTATAAAAGTTATAAAAGTTATTTTAAACAATTCATAAAAGTTATGAAAAGTAATTTAAAAAAAGTACAAAAACGCAAAATCTATCTATCTATCTATCTATCTATCTATCCATCCATCCATCCATTAATCCATCCATCCATCTATCAAAACAGATTACAGATTAGGTTATATATAGATAGATTTTATATACAATAGATAATCATTATACCTGGTCTCCTCCAAAGATGCAATTTTTCTGCAGCTGACTGACTTTAAGTCAGTGACTTATGATGGCGCTGAAACGAACACATCCTTCGGGTGCTGCTAAGCGAAAGGCTAAACAGACATGCAAAGAAAGTGCAGCTCGTGATGGAGGTATGTGAGATGTCATCATCTATTTTGGAGTGACGGTAATGTATTCGAAAAATAAGAAATACAAGTTGTATAAAACAGATTTAAAACAAACATTTAATAGTACCAAATACCAGTGAACGAATAAATCGCTACATCCTCAGACCAAATTAAAGGTTAACGAATAAAAGTGGGTCTTCAGAGAAGATTTGAACATGGGTGGCAATAGAGTGTGAGGATCTAATATGAAATGGGAGACTATTCCAGAGCCTGGGAGCAGCTACCGAGAAAACCCAGTCACCTCTAGTTTTAAAATGTGAACGAGGGACTGAAAGGACTAGTAGTCTGGATGATCGAAGAGATGTTGCGGCAGTATATGGAGTAAAGAGATCACATGTACTATGCATACTAGATCCTTTACCTACATGTTTTTTCAAACAGATTTGTCCTGGAGTAATTGAACCCCTTCTAAATATAATCAATTCTTCCCTTAGCACTGGCTATGTACCAAAATCATTTAAATTAGCAGTTATTAAACCCCTGATTAAAAAACCTGACCTTGACCCCTCTCAACTCTCCAGCTATAGACCAATATCATATCTCCCCTTCATCTCCAACATGTTAAAAAATGTTGTAGCACAGCAGCTGTGCTTGTACCTACATAGGAACAACATTCATGAAATGAACCAGTCAGGATTTAGGCCTCATCATAGCACAGAGACAGCGTTAGTTAAAGTGGTAAACAACCTACTACTGGCCTCTCATCAGGGTTCTGTCTCGTTGCTTGTGCTGCTTGACCTTAGTGCAGCTTTTGATACCATAGATCATACTATTCTCCTTGATAGACTAGAAAACGTTGGCATTAAGGGAACAGTCCTCTCCTGGCTCAGGTCTTATTTGACTGATCGTTATCAGTTCATAGATGTAAATGGAGACTTCTCCACACATATCAAGGTTAAATTTGGTGTTCCACAAGCTTCTGTTTTAGGCCCACTGCTTTTTACTTTATATACGCTACCTCTAGGTCAAATTATTCGTAAACATGGAATTAGCTTCCACTGTTATGCTGATGATACACAGTTGTATGCTTCAGCAAAGCCAGATGACACACAGCAGATTAATAAAGTTGAGGAATGTGTAAAGGACATTAGACACTGGATGCTTATTAACTTCCTTTTACTTAATTCTGACAAGACAAAACTACTTGTACTAGGACCACGTGTAGCTAGAATTAAGCTTTCTGATCACACAGTAACTCTGGATGGTCTTTCTGTTTCATCATGTGCAGCAGTGAAAGACCTTGGTGTGATTATTGACTCCAGTCTTTCATTTGAAGCTTGTGTAGATAATATTACTAGGATAGCCTTCTTTCATCTCAGAAATATTTCTAATATAAGAAATATAATGTCACTACATGATGCAGAAAAATTAGTTAATGCTTTCGTCATTTCTAGGTTGGATTATTGTAATGCCTCACTGTCTGGATGTTCCAGTAGAAACAAAGTATAAACAAAGTATAAACAAACTCCAGTTAATCCAGAATACAACTGCTAGAGTCCTTACTAGAACCAGAAAGTATGACCACATCACCCCGATCTTATCCACACTGCATTGGCTCCCAGTGAAATCTCGCATTGATTATAAAATACTACTATTGACTTATAAAGCACCGAATGGTCTTGCGCCACAGTACCTGAGCAAACTTTCTGTCTTCTATGATCCACCACACCTACTTAGATCAAAAGCTGCAGGCTATTTGGTGGTACCCTGAATAGTGAAGGCCACAGCAGTGGGAAGAGCTTTCTCTTACAAAGCCCCACAGATATGGAACAGCCTTCCAATTAGTGTTCGGGACTCAGACACAGTCTCAGTGTTTAAGTCTAGGCTGAAAACGTATTTGTTTACTCAATGAACAACTGTGTTCATTGTATTTGTTAACTCCTGAATAGACTTTCTGTTACGCAAAGCACAGTCTTACCTAACAATCTCTCCCTCTCTTTACCTCCCTCTCCCTATCTCCTTCTGTCGAGCCACACATGATATTATGGAGATATTAGAGATTCTGATTCTTTCTGCTCTCCGGACCTGCCTGATCCGTTCGGATGCCCTACCTCTGGATGGAGCTCTCATCTACTCCAATTCCAGATGGACACACTCGCTGTGGTTGCTGGGACTACGGCTGCTTCTAAGGCCCCGGGACTGCAATTACCACATGCAGTTTTGCACTCGGGTCTCCTTTGAACAGTAGACTGTTCCAAGTGTCAACAAACAGACTTCATGTTAAAACCATAATCAACTTTCCTTTTACTTTTACACTATCCGTTGTTACCCAGTTGAGGATGGTTTCCCTTCTGAGTCTGGTTCCTCTCAAGGTTTCTTCCTCTTAACATCTTAGGGAGTTTTTCCTCGCGACCTCTGCCACCAGCTTGCTCAATAGGGATAAATTCACACATTTAAAATCTGTATCCTGTGTTTATATATGTATGTAAAGCTGATTTGAGACAATGTCCATTGTTAAAAGCGCTATACACATAAAATTGAATTGAATTGAATTGTACTGGGGAGCAAGTCGATGTAAAGCTTTAAAAAAGTATAGCAGAATTTTAAAATCAACGCGGAAATTGATTGGCAACCAGTGTAAAGAGGCGAAGACAGGAGTAATATGCTCATGTTTTCTGGTGCCAGTCAATAATCTAGCTGCGGCATTTTGTACCATTTGCAAGCGATCTAGAGCAGTTTTAGGCAATCCAAAATAAGAGGGACTTACAGTAGTCCAACCTTGATGTTATACAAGCATGAACAACCATTTCCAGGTCCTTCTTAAGCCGGGTTCACGCTGTACGATTTTGGCCACGATTTGTTCGTCTGAGACATGTTTTGAGAATCCTAAAAGATTCCTATAATCCTAGGCCAAAATCTGTAGTCTTTGGTTGCTAGTTTGACGTGTTCCCCGACAGCCGATTAACGGCCGTTGCAAGCAAATGTTTCCTCCGATTAAATTCTGTAGTGTCAGAAGATTTGAGGCACACTCCTGTAGTGTGGCTTCTCTACTCCATATGAGTCTTCTTGTGTGCGTCCTTTTTTCGTGTCGTACAGTCTGATATTAATGACGACTGAGAGCCTACAGTGTGACACGGCTTACAGCGGGGATCATGTTTGTACAGTCTGACAAGAAACACTCGCAAAGGTCTATTAAAAATCGCACAGCGTGCACCCGGCTTTACACAGAATTTTCTTGATTTTTTTTTTTGATTTCAGATCTCAGCTGAAAAAAGCTGCTTTTGACAACAGCACTGATCTGCTTATTAAAACACAGCACAGGATCTAGATTCTAGAATGGCACCAAGGTTTTTGACACAATTGTGCACATTGGTAGAGCGAGCACCTAAACGAGAAAATGGCACATTTTAATGCATAAGTAACTGATGCACCATTTTATCAGTAAAAGGCCAATTGGATGGAAACATACAAGAAACAGCAAATATCACAAACTTTCACTTTGTCGAGAACAGAAATGCACAAAAAGTGGATGGAAACTTGGCAAATGATAAGAACGCAACATTCATTCTTTTCTCTCTTCCGGAGTACTCTTCTTTGGTGTTTACACTAGTTTTCAAAATAGCTTTCTGTGCTATAATGCCACCAATCTCGCCCTTTTGTGCAACAGCAGCCTCTCCGGGCACATGATCTAAAGCTCAAATCTAATTGGATGGCCCGTTTCAGGAAAAAAATCGACAAACTGGTCTAAAAAAGTAACTTTGTCGCAATGTGAATGATCGTCAATTGCTCCATATTGATCTACTGTTTCGATTCAAGAACGTCCTCGTGTCAGACATTCCCGTTACTTAATCACGCTCAGTGTGAAAGGACCCGAACAGTGATATGATAAGTTGTGTCTCTGAATGATGTGACCAAGGGGAAGCATATCCAGAGCAAACATATGAGGTCCCAAAATGGAACCCTGAGGAACACCATAAGAGATCTGTGCATGAGATGAGAAACAATTTCCTACATAAACAGATAAAAGTTCTCCCCTTAAGGTAAGAGGCAAACCACTTCAACACAGGTCCCTGAAACCCAGCCACATGATTAGGTCTCTTTAACAGTATGTCCTGATCTACTGCATCAAATAATAAAGTTAAAACAGGCAAAAGTGTTAGTTAAATTTTGCCTAGGACTGCCAAATGTCTGGAACCGGCCCTGGTCATGAGGACACTTGTATATAACATGTATACAAGTCTCTGTCCCATACAGGTGGACAATGTGGCCTGATGCCAGCAGAACCGTAAGACAAGAGAAAGCGATAAAGAGATGAAAATATGAAGAAGAGCCGAGGAAACTGAAGAATCCTTCTAGGATGTCAGAGGTCATGCAACTACATGACATGGGCATTCCGTGTAACTGTCAGCTGAATGAGCACGATTCTGTCAACCCCCTGACTTGCCATTAATTATATAGCCCGAGAGAGAGAGAGACAGAGAGAGAGAGAGAGAGAGAGAGAGAGAGAGAGAGAGAGCGCTATCAGGTATCAGGTGGCAAATGAAGACCTGAGATAACCACACACACACACACACACACACACACACACACACACACAGTATTACAGACGTGATTGTTATATACATGAATTTTGTATACGCAGCAGCTATTTTAAAACAGAATGATAATATGAGCATAATAATAACGAACAAAATTGATAACAGTTATATAATATAATATATAATATAATTATATAATAATATTATAATAGTATTCTAATAATAATGATGCTAGTAATAATAACATGGTATTAAAAAGTGCAATCAAATCTGAACAGCAATAACACAAATAATGGCAGGTAACAATCCATTATGACAAGATATTAAACACGTCATTAAACAGAGAAAACTGTGTGGGTGCGTATGTCTGTTTGTGTGTGTGTGTGTGTGTGTGTGTGTGTGTGTGTGCATGCATCTGCTAAAAAAAAATAAGCACACTCGATCATTATAGCTACAGTATCATTACTGCTACTATATTGTAATAACACACTATATTATACAATATCACCTAAAGCATTTTCCTGAAGAAGCAAAGGAACTTCATCTGGCTCATTGTTCCTTTTTTCATTTCTTCCGTTACACAGTCCTCTCTGAAAGTTTTGGAACAGTAAGGCCAATTCTTTTGTTTTTGCTATACTTTGAAGACATTTGAGTTTGAGATCAAAATATGAATATGACATGATAGATCAGAATTTCAGCTTTCATTTCCTGATATTTACATCTAGATGTGTTAAACAACATAGAACATGGCAACGTTGATGGCAGACCACCCAATTTCTAGGCGAGTAACTGTTGTTTTGGGGTTTTCTTACAATGTGAGTCATCATCTGCTGTTGTTTTTCGTGGTTGAACTGTTCGTAGTCTGGTTATTAGTCGTCACTTTCTTTTCAGGACATTCCATATTGTTGTACTGGCTTTGCCCAATGCGTGCACCATGGCTATTTTCCCTCTTTTCTCAGATTCAAAATGGCTTGCTTTTCTCCCATAGACAGCTCTATGGTCTTCATGTTGGTTTATTCTTTTTTAACAACAAATGCAGTCTTCATAGGCAAAACTCTGGGCTTAAACCAAGTGTAGACATTCAGAGCTATTCATTGTTTAAACATTCAATCTAACAAAGCACACCTGGGCAAGAAGAAACACATGTCAGTCACAAGTTCTTATATTTTTTTGATTACTTGAAAAATGGGTAGGTTCAAGCTAAAGTTGCCATGTTTTAAGCTACTTAACACATCTAGATGTAAAGATGTTCAAGACAAACAAAACCTTAAATTGGCCTTGCCGTTCCAGTACTTTTGGGGAGGAATGCATATCATCCTGGGTTTTTATAAAACTGCATAACTTTTTTTTATTTTAGCGAAGCCAGCAACAGCAACATGTTTAAACTGGAGTTAAAGCTAGGCAGATAGGCAACGTTAGAGGTTTTTCATACTTCTGGATAGATTGCTCTGACTGGCTATAGTGTTTTATCAGCGTTTAAATTACCACTCTCTACGTTGTTAACAATAACAGTTAATGAACAAGACAACTGAACAAACTGTACTATCTGTATTTTTTTTTTTCAGTTTGACGACTGAAAGAAATGATCCAGATCTGGAGCTCATTATTTAGGCTAATAACTTTAGTTTCCCAAGCGACAAACTGCATCTCTCTCACTCAAAGAATTCCGAAGCCAATTAAGACGGCTGTAAAGACAATGTGGATTTTGGCGCACTGTAAGGATATGAACCATTGATTATGCGTCTAGTAAATGAAACTGAGGAAATTTTGTGAGACGCAAAGTCATTTGATTAATTGACGGAACACAGTGTGGACTCTCAACCCCAAGTTTCTGTATCCAACATTAAACATCAGAAAACCTCCACGTGATTTTATATATAATGAATATAAATGTGGTGCATTTGAAAACTTTTTCAATATAGACCTTTCATAAATCACTTACTGAAGATCGAAATTGTAGTGTGCGTATAGAGTCCCCTCCAAAAGTATTTGAACGGCAAGGCCAATTCATTCGTTTGTGCTATACGCCAAAGACATTTGGGTTTGAGATCATAAGAGGGATATGAGACGAGAGTTAGCAAAAGTATAGGAACAGATATGTCTTCAGGCAAATTAAAGTAAATACCATTTAATATCCATCCATCCATCCATCTTCTATAACGCTTATCCTTTTCAGGGTCACGGGGAACCTGGAGTCTATCCCAGGGAGCATCGGGCACAAGGCGGGGTATACCCTGGACAGGGTGCCGATCAAACCATTTAATATTTGGGTGTATATCCCTTGCTTGCAATAACTGCATTAAGTCTGCAACTCACTGAATCGAAATTGTTGGTTTCTTCTTTTTGTGATGTTTTAGCAGGCTTTTACAGCAGCCTCTTTTAGTTATTGTTGGTTTTGGGGGTGGGCGGGTGTTGGGATGGGGCGGGGTTATCCCTTCAGGCTCCTCTTCAGGAGGTGAAATACATGTCCAATTGGATTAAGGTCTGGTGATCTTTGTTGTCCTTTGTTGAGTTAGCAGTGTGTTTTGGAGCATTGTCTTGCTGTATGATAAAGTTCTGCCGAATTAATTTGGATGCATTTCTTTGTAAATTGTCAGACAAAATGTTCCTGTAAACCTCTGAATTCATTCTGCCGCTAACATCATGAGGCACATCATCAATAAAGATTAGTGATCCTGTTCCAGGAGCAGCCATGCAAGCCCAAGCCATGACACTACCTCCACCATGTTTCACAGGTGAGCTTGTATGTTTTGAATTATGAGCAGATATTTTCTTTCTAAGCAAGATGAGGGATTATTAATTCAAGATGGAAAAAGGAGGCTGGGAGAAGTAAGAATGTACTCCGATGTTACAATTCAAATTTCCTACGCAAAATGTATCAAGGTTGGTACGTCTGGAAAGAGAAACCACTGGCTGTGTCAGTTTAAAGCCACACGCTGCTACACGGCTAGCACCCTGCATGCAGTAGTGAGTGAGTGTTTGTGTGTATGAGTGTGTGAGTGTGTGTGTGTGTGTGAGCTTCTCACACCTCATGGTGAGTAAATTCAATCAGCACCTTTGGCAGTGAGCAGACGGAGCCGTGATTCAGAACGTTTACTGCTCACTGTTACAATACAGACAGTGGCGAGTGTTTGACTGCATGGAGATGTGCATGGAGATTTTGGCTGAATATGGATTTGATATAATGTGCGTGTGTGTGTGTGTGTGTGTTTATTGCAATATCAGGGATACAGATGGCTGCCTGCTGGAAGCTCTTAACCTTTAACAGAATGAGACAAAAGCACCAGGTAGGTCAAGCAGTCTGTTCCTGCATCTTAAAATACATGAATTCAAACACACACACACACACACACACACACACACACACACACATACACACAGCAATTCTTAACTATAGTTGATGGGACAAACTGCAGATTGAAAAATGCTCTCTATAGTGTTTCACCATCCACTCAGAATAATGTCAAATCCAACAAACTCTCTCTCTCTCGCGCTCTCTCTCTCTAATGCTTTTTGTCTCCCCTCTTGTCTCTCTTTCAGCCGTTAATTTCTCCATGCTTGACTTTCACTTGTGTTTTAAGTGACATCATATACATATTTGTGTGTGTGTGTGTGTGTGTGTGTGTGTGTGTGTGTGTGTGTGAGAGAGAGAGAGAGAGAGAGAGTGAGAGAGCGAGAGAGAGATATGATATTCTCATGTGGTCATCATCTCCTGTTATAATAACTGTTTTCACTAGAGACATTTTTAATGATACATTATCAGCATCTCTCAGTTTAACAGTGATGTTAAGAGTGCAATGTGATATATATACTACACACGCACACACGCACAGACACACACACACACACACACACACACACACACACACAGCTTACACCACACTCTCTCTGCCTCATCTATAATTGCCAGGCTGCCAAGTTTGTGCCACACTGGAAGGTAATAGGATGTTATTCACTAACACCAATGAAGCGTATAAACACACACACACACACACACACACACATTCTCTCTCTCTGTGCCCCGTGGCAGGGATTTTGAGTGAACTGGTTTCATATCTATCCCGCTGGAACGTGCCATGTTTTGTCCTGGACCGCTGTAATATTTGAGCCTAATTGAGTACATGCTTCCCTCTGTTTCCCATGGCTTAGAAATACAGATACAGCTCCAAACAGCCTGCAGGAATAACTCTCTCACACACACACACACACACACACACACACACATACACACACACGTTGGTCTAACTTGTCTCATTGTGGGAATTGTTTATGCAATTCATTAATACTATGCCTAGACCTAAAGCTAAAATAGAACTGTAGCCTTAACCTCAGTTTGAGGGAGACTGATCGACAACGAGGGGTCATTCCATCTCTAGTCCAATACAGGTTTTTCCTAATTGTTCTTTTGAGTGATTATTTCTATGTATCGGCATTGCAAAATCATGAAAAAAAATAAAAATAAAATTATATATATATATATATATATATATATATATATATATATATATATATATATATATATATATATATATACACACACACACACACTTGATTTAACTACAGTGGCCATCTTTGTGTCATGAAACTCAACACATTTTGGATATACAGCTGTTTACAGTAATCTTGGCTCAGCATGGTCCTCACTCCTTGGATCAAAAACTGATATCTAGAGCACATTACAAGGTCCACGTAAACATATACATGATAACAATATAATAACAATATAAATCATTATTTTGTTTAAAAGCTCTTATTTTTTACAGTTAGTATTGTCCTTCAGAAGCTACATAAACTATTTACATGTTTCCCAGAAAACAGAATAACAATTTACACTGATCAAACTGTTCAAAAGTTTACACACCCCTGCCACTTAATGTATCGTGTTGCCTTCTTGAGCATCAGTGAATGTTTACACCTTTTGTAATAGTCGTGTACGAGTCCCTCAGTTGTCCTCAGCGTGAAAAGATGGATCTGAACATCATATAAACACTGTTGGAAAGAAGTCAAATATGCAGAAGATGCTGGAAAAATGAAGAACGTGTAGGACCTGGAGGATTTTTCTGAAGAACAGTGAGCAGTTTAAACAAGGGACTCATGAACAACGATCAGAAAACATAAACACAGTCGTTGATCATCCAGGTAATGACACACAGTATTAATAATTGAGTGTGTGTAAACTTTTGAACCAGTTCATTTGTGTAAATTCAGTTATTATTTTGCCTTGTGGACTATATGTAAACATCTGTTATGTGAAATAGTTTATTCAGGGCAGAACTAAAAATTCTGCAGATTCTGCTAAATGTATGTAAACTAATGAGCACAACTGTAGTGTCATGTGCTATAAGATGTTGGTTCCTGCGAAATGTATAACAAGTACAATGGTTTGTCCTGCTCCTTGGTGAATTTTGTTGGCAAATGTATCAGTTTTCATTTAACCGGAATCTTTTTGATGTATTTCATCTCCTGTAGCTGACAGCCAATCAGACCGTCTTATATTAAACTGTGAAAATCACAGAAATATTTTTATCTGCTCTGTTTAATACATCTCACCGCAGTGCCTTCTGACCGTCTTGTTGTTACTGTGATGATATAACCTGCCTGCAATTGACATACTTATTTCAAAGCCATAATATACGGAACAAGGGGTCAGAAAAACATGTCCACAAGTCCACAATACACACATCAAGTAGACACACACAGAGCGCTGTACAGGCTCGAAATTATTCTGCCCATGCTGTTCAACCATAATAATTACTAGCCGGTTATAAGAACATTAATAAGGTATAATCCAATTAGAGCAAAGCTCATTTACCGCCCACAGATGCCAAGCATTCTCAAGTACACACACACACACACACACACACACACACACACACGCACGCACATGCATGCACAGACTTCACAGAATGATTGTTGAAAGGGCCAGGAACAGGCACGGCAACATATCAATAAATGTGAACACACACACACACACACACACACACAAAAGAAGTACATCTACTCTGCATGAGCTGCCACTTTGCTTGTTTCCCAGAGCAGTATAGGAGAGAGCTCACATGGAGTCTGATGATGTCAGACAAACACACACACCCACCCACACACTTGCAAACACACACACAGCCCTCCAGCTCCATTTCAAACCCGTCCACATGTCACTTGTGTGATGGATATGTATGGGTTTGTGTGTGTGTGACGTCTCGGGACAAACAGCTGCCAATCATAATCATACTGAGGCGTTAGTTTCCTCCTTGTGGCTCTGATTTATATGTGATGTTTATGTGTATGTGTGTGTGTGTGTGTGTGTGTGTGTCTGTCTGTTTGTCTGTCTGGGGATGGAGTGGGTGTTTTCTGGGTTCTATCACCATGATCCAAGAGGGCAATGGATGTTGACAGTTGCATAATATGGTTCTAAATTAGTCTGCAGACCACTCACACACACACACACACACACACACACACACACACACACACACACACACATACACACACACACAAATATACAGCCAGTTTATTATCCCTCTAATCTCAAATTGCTTTAAAAATCTACTCCTACATATAGGAAAATATCAATAATGCACCACTTCCTCAAACCCCTGCGTCATCTCAAATCATCAATCCTTATCCTGCATATTTCTGTTATGGAAATTCCAACATTTTATGCTAAATTGTACGTGTTATTGCCCTATTTATCACAATTACACCCCCCCTTCATGCGCAGAAATTCTCATCTGCACTTAATAAGGGCAGATCTGCGTTCTCACGAGGCTCTAAGACGTTAGACGGAGCAGAGTGAATGTCAACACTTTTGATGGACTGTTTTTATCGGTGACATTTTCTCAAAACTAATCTGCTTTACCCTCCTCAGAGGACTCATCAGAGTATGACCAGAGAGAGAGAGCGAGAGAGAGAGAGAGAGAGAGAGAGAGAGAGAGAGAGAGAGAATTCACATAAGATAGATTGATTGGGTTTTTTTCTTTTCATTTTTTCCTTTTCACATCAGTGCTGTTTCTCAGATAAATGCCATGCACTCAAAAAAAAAAGTTTGGCTATAGGTAAAAATGTCTTCCAGGATGGGTCCAATCTCATAGACTGAATACGGCAAATGAGCAAATGAATCGCAGTTGTGATCTATTCCTCTCCCAAATATAAATCTTGTGAGTTGCTTTGGAATCAATTTAAAGGGTTTGTACTGGAGAAATAGCTATAAGCGAAAAAAAAAAAAAAAAGTTATGCTATATTAGCTAATACAATTGCAGGTATACGGATGCTAGATCAGTTGAGCCTTAATGTTTTTACGGTAGCCAAATTAATTAATTAGTTTGCTAATTAATTAAACATTAGCTGACAAATGTTTGAATCAGAATCATAACTAGATGGTAAAGGTGTTCGTAGTTACTGTTTGTCAAATGAAATTTTTTACTATGAAGTCACTTGCTTTGTTATTTGAACTTACAATGTTATGTTGCCTCAGCAACAAACAAGAAGCAGAGAGTGTTCAATTTTTATTATTTTTAACACTAGCTTTTAAAAAGGCTCACAGCTGGCAGATCTCCATCCATCCATCCATCCATTCATTTTCTGTACCACTTATCCTACACAGGGTCACGGTGGGCCTGGAGCCTATCTCAAAGGATTCGGGATACAAGGCGGGGAACATCCTGGACGGGGTGCCAACCCATCGCAGGACACAATCGGACAATTTGGAAATGCCAATCAGCCTACAATGCATGTCTTTGGAATGGGAAACCCCCAAAGCATGGGGAGAACCTGCAAACCCCACGCACACAGGGCGGAGGCGGGAATCGAACCCACAACCATGGAGGTGCAAAGCGAACGTGCTTTCTAATTCTAATTAATAACTATAAACGTAACCCACACAGGACAGGTGGACCAATGTCCTGCTACAGTATATGAGGTGATGGTGTCTGAATATTTGGATAAAGGCATCAGAATGATCAGGAGGTCACTAATTGAAGTAATGTCACCATGTTATTGCCAATGCTTTAGTATTATGTGTGTGTTACTAGAATAATGGACTCACCTATGTGAACTTTCCAAAGGTATTATCTTAATTATCTTGCATAAAGACTGCTTGTCATTTAGTTTTACCCCCATTACAATTTGCTTTAATTTCTCACATTCCTATTTTCTCATTCCCAGCCAAATATCTTTACTCCACATCACATTCTAACAGGGATGTGCTGAGAGATGGGTATATAGTGTATAGTATACATTTGATAATGTGGAAGGAGGGAAGGGGCTGCAAACAGAACTTACTTCCTTTTACTCATTGTGAAGCTAGGACTGGCACTGGCTGGCCTTCTGCCTGTGCAAACTTCTGATCATAGCTTCATATTGATGTTCATTATGGAGTCACTGTCTGAGATATGCACCACAAACATACATAAGAATATGGTTAGTATTGAGTGCATGACCTAAAGACACGTTCTGCTGCAGCTTACTCACCAGTGGTACATTGTTATAGCTGGACCATAAGCTTAAGTCATTGTCTTGACCAACTTCCCAACCACTGGTATGATGGTGGTGATACTACCTTATATGCTTGAAATACAAGGACCTGGTTTCTGGTACTAGCTGTGGTACTTCCATACTCTTGCTCCTGTAGCTCAAGATGTTCTTGGTTGCTTTTTAACCATGTGTAAGTGCTGTCTACCTTCCAGTAGCAATGATCTTCAACTTCAATAATCTCAACTAATGATTCCTTATCAACTCCTCCAAACGATCCCTTAATAGATATAATGTTACAGCTGGGCCATCATTTCAAGGCACTGTCTTATATGACACCATTACCAGTTCCTGGTTCCAGGAACCAGGTGTTGTACCCATGCTCTCTTCTTTGACTCACTGAACCTGAACTGAACTGTTCTTAGTTGCTTTGTAACCATTTGTAAGTGCTGTGTACATTACAGCTGCAATGAACTTCAACTTCCATATTCTCAATTGATGCTTCCACCCGAAATCCTTCTGACTATCCATTTTTGGGTAGATAGTTAAAGTTGGGGCATACACTTGAGGCAATATCTTCAGAAGCATACCCACTACTGTATGACAGAATTTGGGCAGTGGTGGCTCAACAGTTAAGTCTCTGGGTTACTGAGCAGAAGGTCGGGGGTTCAAGCCCCTGCACTGCCAAGCTGCCACAAGTGGGCCCTTGAGCAAGGTCCTTAACCCTCTCTGCTCCAGGGGTACTGTATCATGGCTGACCTTGAACTCTGACCCCTGCTTCCTAACAAGCTAGGATATATGAAAAAAGAATGTCCTGTAATGTATATGTGACAAATAAAGGCTTCTTCTTCTCCTTCATATCAAGATACTGGCTGGACCAGATGTTCCATAATGTTTAATTATCAGCTCCTTCAGACTACCCCTGTTGTTACAGTTGGGCCATAAGATTAAGGCACTGTCTTTACCAGCCTGCCCATGACTTGGGTGATGTTGGTGATACTAACTTACTGTATATGCCAAAATTACAAGGTCCTGGTACCAAAAAAAAAATGAAATCCTATTAGTATTCCCATTTTTTACTAAATGTACCTATAATCTATACCAGCTGTGTTAACTATGCACATACCTTTATAGGTACATAGTTTTAGCTGGTCCATAAGCTTAAGGCAATATCTTTAGCCTGCCTACCACTGGTTTATTAGTGATACTGCCTTATATGAAACAAATACAAGGTTCTGGTCTCTGATACCAACTGTGGTACCCACGCTCTTACTCCTCTGGCTCGCTTGACCAAATGTCACTTAAACATCCTTATTGGGCTTTTGTATCTGCACTGTACTCATTGAACTTCCACTAGACAAGTCTTGCATTGCTATCATGAATATGTAAAATACAAACAGTAGTTCCACTTCACCTGAAATACTTCTGACTTTCTTTTCCTGAAATACTTTTGATCTTCTGGATCTTTCTCCTGCACAATATCATTATCTCTGTTTAATCTCACTCGTATAATCCTCACCACTGCTTATCTGATGCCACCCAAAAGAGGACGATTTCCAATTTAAGTCTTGGCCTATTTCAGGTTTTCTTCCCTATGCTATCTCAGGTTTTTTTTTTTCATTGCCCATGTTGCCCTCTGCTTGCTCTCTGTGAAGCTGCTTTACAGTAAAGTGTGTTATACAAATAGAATTGATCTCAAATAAAAAGGTCACCACTTGGGGGGAAAGGAAAGAAAAGAGAGTACAAGACATATAGCGTGAAAAGCAAATGAAGTAAATGACTCAAGGGCTACAAAAAGATGTGTTAGATGACAAGGGTTTTTTTTTGTTCTCTCTCTCTCTCGCTCGCTCTCTCTCTCTCCTTGTTACCTCTGACTAAGAATGCTGGCTTCTTATCTCATTTTTTCACTCTCTCTTGGCTCTCTTTGGAAACCTGCAGCTTGGTGGGCGTTTCTCTGACGTCATTCTCTTTCCTTTTTCCCGGCTCTCATTTTTGTGTTCTCTATCCATTTGAAACATTTAATTAGAAGGCTCTATATCTTTCCTTAACATAAAAGGCTGTGTTTATGCTTCTGTCTTTGCTAAGACTTGAAGTCGAAGAGAAATTGCCCTACTTTGCAATGCTATGCAAGGTGAGAGTGGCAAGGAGATAACATGAGGAAGAGAAACCTTAAGAGAAACCAGACTCAGAAGGGAAGTCATTCCATTACAGAACACAGTTCAGGCAAATACTAAAGGCAAGGTTGTGCTGATATTTACAGACCAATGAATGCATGATTGTACATTTTGAAGACATCTCATATGAAACATTAAAAATCGCTTTCATGTTAATAGCTTTTCTTATGAAATCCCTTCTCACTTCCGGAAAATTCTGCATGAGATTGGAGAATAACAAATGCATCAGTGTTCATAATGAACTCTTAGAATGTGAACAGCACTGTATTGTGGCATAACTGCAAATGTCATAATGACTACAAGATAATCCAGGAAATTTGGGGCATGATGTGGAAAAAAATGGACCTCATACTGACCAAAGGGTGGCCTAGAAGGAATGATAGAATGGCAGGTGTATATAAATATATTGTGTCACTGTGACTCACTACTTATATTACACATAAAAAGTCATATAATAATATTGGAGGTGATTATAATGTTGGGTTGTAAACCTGCAGGCAGCATGATGTAAAAGTGTAATGAAATAACTACAGAGTTACGGGCAGAGATCCAGTAGTGGTTCCTCTGGGGCACAGAAAATAGTCCCTAATCACAAATTTTAGTTCTTCCTATTGCAGCAATAGGGCTTTTCTCTCAACAAGCTCTGGCATTTACAAGGGAATATAACCAAGATGGAGAGCGAGAAAGGTGGGGAATGTTCGGTGAGAGGGTCTACACTTGTCTTTTACAACTGTGTGATTTATATAAAAGGCTCAACAGTTTGGAGAGAGAGAGAGAGAGAGAGAGAGAGAGCTAGAGTACCTCAATGATTCAGTGTCATTCTTATAAAAGTGAGAGCACTCTTAAGCAGAAGACCCAAATCAATAAATTATTGGAATCCATTGTTTTATGTTTTCACAAAATTGCATATGGAAAAAAATGCCTACAAGAAATGTCCTCAATGCACACACACACACCCACACCCACATACAGTACACAAACACTGGATCTGTCCTATAAAAAGGTAGGTATACATACAGCAGATGGTAATCCCATGCTTGAGTATAGCGGCTGTGTCTCAATCATGTAGCTGCGTGATGACTTCATGCTTGGGTGCCTGCTTTTAAATTCTAATTGACTGAAATGCAGGCGTTTCCAAGACACACTACTACAGCAGTACTACTGTTTCTGTCTTCAGTCCAGTAATACACACATTCCCACAGCACCCAGTGTTCCTGGGATAGTCTTGGGATCCACTGTGAATAAAGAGGATAAAGCACTTACTGAAGATGAATGAATGAATGAATGAATAATGTTTAAAAACAAACACATGAAATGCAAACGGATATTCTAATCCCTGTCTCTATCCTGTTTGGTCTCACATTCTCACTGAAAATGCATGTGTGTGTAGCAGAGTAATATATTCCCACAGCCTGAGTAATGGTTAGGACCAGAGACAGCAAAGCAATTCATTTCATTCTCGATGCACCTGGACACAGGAGCAGTTGAAGTCATTTTCAAGTATGCAGAATAAAAAAAAAGAGAAAAACCTGGTGAGCATCACAGTCATGACACGTTTCAGTGTGGTCACATAACTTTCTAAGCTTTCTACATTCAGCTATATTCATTTAACCATTTACAAAATGATACTGTGAATTCATAATAAAAAAAAAATATTGTCTGTCATTCATTGTACTACGTTAAAAATAATACTAAATTATTTTACATTTATAAATATTAATATATTAATAATATTAAATATATTTAAATACTAAATTACTCACATTTGTTACTGATTTGAATTTTTGTGTAACTCTTCATGTTTTTAAAATAATTTTGAACACCGGTGTGTTATAAAGTTCATTTAAAAGTAGGTATGATTATTTTTATTAAATAATTGACAACACGATACTTTTTTCTCCATTAATAGTTACAGTTAAAGTTGTGGAAGAAGTCAGTTCCTGTTATCACTTCTATTTTGTCACAACGCAGGTACAGGACGCAAGTGCAGATGTTCGATGTTTTATGAAAAGTAGCAAACAAAAGAGAGACGTAATACAAAGGTAGGGTCAAGATTCAAGCAAGGGTCATGCGATGAATAAACAATGTGAACTAGGGCAGGCAAAAGCAATCACTGAATCAAAGGCTTCATGGTGACTGGTACAAATGAGCGTATTCTTTGCGACAATCGAATATTGCAAGGACTTGAAAACAAAGATTCATCAAAGGGCAAACTGAAAACAGGTGAGAATAATCATGACACTAGAGAGAGACAAGCAATGACAATTAGGAGGAGACAAGACATGAACCAAAGCAAAACACACAAGGCAAACAAATACTTGATAATGGCCGTAGCGTTGTGAGCTGCTATGTGAGGGGGAAATATGTGACAAGCAACTACGTTATAAACACATGCTACCTCACCTCTTGATTTACTCTCTCCTGGAATTAGTTTGACAAAAAAAAATGCATTTTGTCAAAGTTCAGAAGAACCACGAAGTGCAAACTCTTTTAAAGTGAACCCCGACTATGAAGACTTGTATGGCTTATTAGATTAACGCTGATGTCCACTATATAAATTTGATATACAGAAACACGCTAGATGTCAAGAAAAAAATTCATATACAGTATCTCAAATTATTATTATTAGAATAAAGTACGGATGCACCGAATGTTCGGCAACCGAAAAAAAAAACACAGCATTTTGACTATTTAATTTATGCAATGGTGAAAAAAATGGTAAAATAAATGGAAAAAACGTGTTCGGTATTTGGCCTTCGGCCAAGTTTTTCATCATATTCGGTTTCGACTTCGGCCAAGCATTTTCATTTCGGTGCATCCCAAGAATAAAGAATTAAATGTCGATTTGAGAAGAGCTCTAATCAGCTACTTAACTCAAAACACATGCAAATGTGTTATATATATTTATATATAAAGCCTCAAGTCAGGCCATATTCTAGTTCACAACTGATGAGAACTTGAGAACTTCATGACTCATTTATTATGTTGTCTCTATTTTTTTCACGACATTGAAATGCATGCATATATTCTAAGTTATCCATTTAATTCTTCCAGTGTTGCTTTCTACACTAAATAGCATTGTTTCTTTCTTTGTCTCTTCGTTGCAAATATACAAATGATAATCCGCTGATTGATAGTCCATTGTATTGTATTGTATATATTTGCATATAAGTATTCTTCACCTCTTATTCAAATAACTAAGTGCCCCATTATTGCGTTGTTGTATTATCATATTGACCACAAAAAAGACTATTCATAATCAGCATTTCATCAATTTGCAGGAATATTAAATTTTTTGGGCACAACAATAGTTGCCTTATACCCACCCCCTTATACCCCCTCCCAAAAAAAATTTGATTTAAAAAATTAAATAATTTTCCCATAAGTATGTGAATGCTATTGCTGTGACTTTGATATAATTAAAATTATTACTTATTTAAAAAGATTATATTGTTTAAAATGAGAACTTTAAGCATTTAGCTTTAAAGAAGTATTTGTTGCAATGGCCAAATCACTTTACATTTCACAAAAGTTCATATGTGCTTTAACTTTGATAGAACGAGTGTGTGAACGGCTTTTTGCACAGATGTAAATACTGGCTCTCTTCTTCTTCTTCTTCTCGGTGATAAGCAGGTGTCCAAAACGGAAAGTTGTGCAGTGCCACCTTGCATACCAGGGTATTTCTGCTTTTCAGTAAGCGCCATCTACTGTCCAGGAGTGAATTTGCGCTTTCATTCAGCTCGTCACCCGCGTTGAACACAAAAAAAACGAATCGGAAAACGGACCGTTTAACACGCTGCGGAAAAAAACGTCCCGGTGTGAACATTAGTATAGGACTGTATTATAAAGTATTAGAACAAACATGTTAATAAAAATGTGTGATTCACCTTGCAGACAGAACCACTGTCAGAGCCACTGTTATACAAAATGAATCAACAACTTCTGACCAATCAGAATCAAGAATTCAGCAGCGCTGTGGTATAATACAGTTATAACATATGCACTCTCATATCCTCTGCACTGCTTGTGGATCTTATCCAAAAAATCAAGCAAAAACAAATTTTGCACTCAACTGTAACATGGTAATATATATGAATTGTATAGTAACCTATCTAAAATTTGGGTACTACCTTTTATTATCAGGTCAATTTGAAAAGAAGTGGCTCAAGCCATGCCCACAAATGGTAACAGTGACATCAGCAAAAAAAATTTTCTCTTGCTAGTGTGAACACAGGCTTCAAAATGGGACAACTTTCATGCGGTAATAGATCCACTTATCAAATATCTCCAGGGAGCTTGCTTTCTGCTTTTCTAAGCATGATGAAAGGGAAAAGCTCTTTCTCCAACAGCTCTGTTCTCTTTTTTCCCTTATTTATGCTTTCAGTATCTCATTCAGAATGTGATTCCCTTGCTTCTGAACCATTCACTCGCCACAATCTCGCATCTCTCTTTCATCTCTTTCTCTCTCTTTTTTTAAAGCATCATGATTTTTGATTCAGCTTCTCAGAAATCACCATCTCCCTGCTCTCTTGTCTATGTATTTTCTCCTTCAAAGACGACTTCTGACCTCATGCTCTCCCATACTGACTGAAATCCTGGCTCGGGAATTTGCACTCATCAAGGTTTAATGAATGGTTATGAGGAGCTGAAGTTTCTAAAAAATCCCTTCTGGCCATGGATGCTTTCTCATTCGCCGGTCGGGTTGCATACTAATGCGCAGCAGACTTTTTTTTGGTGGAGGAGAAAGAGATTCCTTTCCTGGGGGGCTTTTGATGAGTTTGCTAATTAAACACAAAGGACAGTGATGGAATGGACCGGACTCTCTGAACACATCAGAGAAATGTATCCGTACACGCACGAGATCTTATTGCATTTTGTTTTCCACCTTGCACCATTAATCTAAGTGATTATGCAATAAGTTGGTGTGATATTTATATCATCATCGTCAAATTAAAAGGCTGGATCAGAACAGGGACAAATTGATGCTTAGATCGTTTTGAATCCTGCAGTGCTAAGAATCAACGTGCCATCCAGCCTGATTAAAAACCCCACCCTGTCAGTTTTCCCCAATGCAGTAAAATACAAATGATTTCCACTCTTCCTATTCTTCCCTTGCTCTCTCACATTTGTAGCATTTGGCCCACACCCTTAACCAGCTTGGTGGTGCTGGGATTTGAACTCTCCACATTTCAACCACTGAGCTACCACTCTCTCCATCCTTCCAAATGTTTTAAGCAAGAGATTTTCACAAATCAACATGCAGCAATCAAGGGAAAAGAAAGTAAATTTAGACTAACTGCACTTTCAGGGCTCTAAATTGCTCGTAACTGGAGAAAAGCAAAGTGGAATTGCAGTTTGAATCTAAAGCCAAATGTTTTCTTTACTATGGGTAAACATTTCAGGCGAGAATCACATTAAAAGGCGGCTTTATTTAGATACTAATACTGAACATAAGCTTTTTTATGCTATTTGTGTTTTTAATAAGCTGGGAGGCAGAAAAAAACATAATGTACAGAGTTTAAATTGCTTATTCCCATCAACGTGCAAGTTCACATATACACCCACCTGAACACGCAAACGAATGAGCGAACACGTACATATACACACTGAAGCCAGCCTGCATTTGTGTGTATGTGTGTATGGGTGCTAGTTTTCTACATTATAAATAATTTTCTCCTGGGCTTTAAAATATATATATATATATATATATATATATATATATATATATATATATATATATATATATATATATAAAAATTCACTACCATATTTACATGCACACTTACATAAGCCTATAGTCCCCCAGTTCCAACTCAAGAGAATATTAGCCTACAGAGAAACACATCCACACATGCTTGAACGCACTCAAGCTGATTTTACACCACCAATTTACACAAAAAGTGTGAGCATGTAGGAGGCAATGTTAATTTAGAGATACTGAATTATTTATGAGTTGTTGAGAGATCATGCAATATTTGGCAACGGAGAACTGCTGATAGATATAAAGATATAAAGTTCTATAAGATCAAACAATGTTCCACTTATCACTGATCTTGTATGTCATTAAAAGAAAGGTTGAGTGACCCAGGTTTTACAAGTGACCTTGCTGCTGTTTCTGTATAGGATCAACAGGGTTCTCCAAGGATGAACTGCTTCAGCACAGAATGGTGGACACGCTGATGTTCCATTACCACTAAACTACCTCAATCTGTGTTATGCCGTCCAGGTGGCACAATCTGCTGCTCTGGGAAATCAGGCATCTGCAGGCAAAAGCTGAGCTAACTTTGAATCAGATCTGACTTTGGTGTGGTTTCACATTTCACGCTGCTTTAAATGTTTTATTTGTGAAGATGTATGAAAATGTATGTAAAGGAAAGAACAAAAAGGATTTGAGTACATAAAAAACTAGAAAATCTCTTCTATACATTATGTATACAGAGTTGGAAGGCATTATAAAGCAAATTATTGTGGTGTAAGGAGAATAAAACACATCAGAATGCGCTGTTATAGGAAAATGATAACAGTAACCCCGCTTCACAACTGCTTGCATCTTACGCATCTTCTTGATTATTTTACTATAACAGTAAGTGTTTTATTCTTCTTATATTACAGCAATTTGACAACAATTATAATTTTTATTTTAATGAATGAAACGTTAATTTTTTAAAGTTCATTTATTGTTACATTGAACATTGCGAAAAACACCCACAAAACAACTTAGTTCCGGTTATCACCTATGTTATACCAGATATAAACAGTTGTTCCATCACCAGCCTCTATTTCTTTCTCTCTCTTGAAGTTAATAAGACAAAACCCATTGACTGTTCAAACATGCTGACACTGGAGATGTTAAATATGCACCTCCAGGGTTTGGGTTCGATTCCCCTTCGTGTGCTGAGTTTGCATGTTCACAGGTTTCCTCTGGATATTCTGGTTTCCTCCCCCAGTCTAAAGACTGTGTTGTAGGCTGATTGGCATTTCCAAAGTGTCTGCAGTGTATGAATGGGTGTGTGAATGTGTAACCGTGCCCTGTGATGGGTTGGCACCCCATCCCACTGTGTCTCCTGCCTTGTGCCCAGAGTCCCATGGGATAGACTTTTTTATTCTAGGCAAAAAGGGTGAATTTTTTTAAAATTCTAGGCAAAAAGGGTGTTTACTTTGAAGATGCTAAAATATAAAATTATTTTGATTTATTTTTTATTTTTTATCACAGCATAATTCCCATAGTTCCATTTGTGTTCTTCCAGAGTTTTTATTTACTGACTTTATTATTATTCTAAAATATGGAGAAAAAAGTATGAGTGTGTCTAAATTTTTGACCGGTAGTGTATGTATACCTATGATTTGCTTTATAGCTGGCACTACTGTCAGAGCCTGCATGTGATAACTCCAATATGGTTTTGCATGTGGAAAATTGCAGCAATTTACCCAACTTACAGAGTGACCATTTGTACTAACCTTGTTCATTTGAATTCATTTGTATACATTTGTATACTGGGGGGCGCATGGTGGCTTAGTGGTTAGCACGTTTGCCTCATACCTCCAGGGGGTTCGATTCCCACTGTGGCCCTGTGTGTGCAGAGTTTGCATGTTCTCCCCATGTTGCAGGGGTTTCCTCTGGGTACTCTGGTTTCCTCCCCCAGTCCAAAGACATGCATGGTAGGCTGATTGGCATGTCCAAAGTGTCTGCAGTGTATGAATGGGTGTGTGAATGTGTATATTGTGCCCTGCGATGGACTGGCACCCTGTCCAGGGTGTACCCCGCCTTGTGCCCGATGCTCCCTGGGATAGGCTCCAGGTTCCCCATGACCCTGAAAAGGATAAGCGGTATAGAAGATGGATGGATGGATGTATAGACTGGGTGGAAGTCTAACCGTAATCCAAGTCCATACCTGGGGTAAAAACATGACGTAATAAGTAATGAGGGAAACAGTGCTGAGACTTTGTAATGAACAATGAAACACAGAGGATATAAACAGGCAAAGAAATAATTAAGGAGTAACACAGAACAGGTGAACACAATAGGCAAACAAACTAATAACAGGACAGCAGTAGAGACAGGACTAGAACAGAAAACAAAACAAACAACAAGCACATGGCATGAAAGGAAAACTGAGAAATATGTACATGATATAAGTTCAGCCAACTTGTTTTAAAAGTTAGAGCTTATTAAGGTCAGGATAAAGGCCAGGGTTAAAGCTTGTAGTAGGACTTGCTTTTACGCCTTTATGAAATGCTACACTATGAAATGAAACTAAATTTGGTAAAATAATGCATCTAAAAAAAACCAAAACCTTACATCCTGAAAAAAAGCACAAATTTGGGCAATGTGAGTGAAGTGAATTCGATTTCATACAAATAATCTTTTCATACAAATTAAGTCATGCAAATTTTTTACAAATTATGACATGCATGAAACCATGCTCAAAACCCAATCACTGAATATTTGCAAAGAAAAAAGGAATAAGAGAAAATGAGTATCATGCTGAACTAAGCAGACTGCCTGCCTAAGCCCTGCTACTGTTTTTAACCCCCCGCAAACCTGCTGACACTTTTCACGATATTTCATCTAAAACTGACACCACATTTGCGTAATGTGCTAGGGGGCCATTGATCATCCTCATCATCTTCATATTCATTATCATCAGCAGCAGCCTCATCAGCTTTATCATCTTCATCCTTAGCATCATTATTAAACATCACTTACTGCTGGCTTGATCTCACACTGAGCTGTCGACTGTGCGGTTCCTAAAAGACTATTTCTCCTGCCACTGAAGTTGATTTATTAAACTGAAGGAGCGGAATTTGAACTTGTGAGTGAAGCTGGAGGGTCGACTTCTTGGTGCGTCATATTAATGGAAACTGAATGGGAGTGAATGGACTGGGGTGAATTATACGTCCTAATTACAGCACTCTTTATTGGCGGTTTTGTCTCTGATGGTCGTTATTAACCTATTTTTTATATTGCATTTGGTTATCAGAGGTTTACTGGATGTTAGATGCATTTTTAGACTTGATACTCTGTTTAGACACAATAAATACACATAGTGGTAGTTGTAGTGTGTGTTTCACGGTGCCAACTACACACGAGGTTAATTTTAGCCAGTGCTTGGATGTAAGGCTCACAATCAATGACTTAAATCAAAGTCTTAAAATATGTTTGCTAAAACAGAGAGAAAATCAGTGCAAATGAGGCTGAAAATGTACAATGTTTAAGATTATAGTCTGGTGCATAACTATTCACCTGTTTTAGACTTTTCCATATTGTGTAGTGGTACAATCTGGAATTAAAATGGGTTTATTTGGAATTTTAAGCCACTGATCTAGTCAAAAGAGTGTATAAAATGTCAAGGTGGACAAAACATCTACAAGCTGATATAGTTTAAGACATTATGCTTGGACTAAAAAAACGATTAGTCACCCAGGGCAGTAGCTGGTAAGTGTTTCTTTCTTAATTTTTAGCTGAAACTAGTTTTAGCATCGGCTGTCAGATAGAAGCTGTAACTGCGCTTCTTTGTAGCTATGACCTGTTCACACATTGCTAGATTAGAGATAATTCAGATATTCATATTCAGTTTTGGTTGGGAGTCGCTCATTTCTGTGACTGCGACCTCGATTCCTGCTTTGCCCCGTTTATGCCTGTTTGCCGATCGCCCGACCCACTGCCTGTTTTTGACTACGCACTTGCTTCACGTTTTGGATTTGTCTGCCTGCCTAAAAACGTCTTTACCTACACCTGCTTCCGTATTCTACTCCCTTACATCTCGCGACGTGACACTCTCCGCTTTTCTCACATAGAACAACCTCCTGGACACCAAGCAGTCTGGCTTCAAAAGCAGTCACTCCACGGCGACTGCTCTGCTTTCTGTAACTGAAGCCTTACGACTAGCAAGATCAACCTCAAGATCACCTGTCCTCATCTTACTCGACCTCTCTGCTGCCTTTGACACTGTGAATCATCAGATCCTCCTGTCAACTCTCTCCAACCTGGGCATCACCGGAACAGCTCTGCACTGGGTGAAATTCTATCTCTCAGACAGATCCTTCAAGGGGAGAGTTTTCTGAAACTCAGCAACTCACAACTGGGGTTCCCCAGGGGTTAGTTATGGGTCTCCTGCTCTTTTCTATTTATACTATATCTCTGTGGCCTGTGATTGAGTTTCATGTCTTCTCATATCACTGCTATGCTGATGACACCCATTTGTCCTTCCAGGCTGATGATCCATCCGTCTCTGCAGGAATCTCTGCCTTCCTGTCTGACATCTCAAACTGGATGAAGGAACACCACCTTAAGCTCAACTTAACCTCAAAAACAAGCTTCTCGTCATCCCTGCCTGCCCCTCAATTACAACCTCAACCACAACCTCACCATACAGCTGGGCTTAACCATACTCAAACCAACCAGGACAGCCAGAAAGCTAGAGACTTTCAATGACCACTTGACCTTTACAGACCACATTTCAACAACTGCAAGGTCCTGTAGGCTCATTCTGTACAACATCAAGAAAATCAGACCCTATCTCACCAAACAGGCTACACACCTACTAGTCCAGGCTCTTGTAATATCAAAACTGGACTACTGCAACCCACTACTCCCAGGTCTCACAGCCAGGTTCATCAAAATGATTCAAAATGCAGCAGCATGCCTAGTCTTCTACCAGCCCCAAAGAACCAGTGTCACACCCCTCTTCATCTCCCTCCACTGGCTTCCTGTAGCCACCCACATCAAATTCAAGGCCTTGATGCTCACCTTCAAGACATTGTCTGGAACAGCACCTCCCTACCTCAACATTCTCCTTGAGGTTTACATTCCCTCACGCAACCTGCGATCAGTTAACAACCGCCATCTGGTAGTGCCTACTCAGTGTGGCATGAGGTACCTTTCCAGAACCTTCAAACTGACTGTCCCTCAGTGATGGAATGAACTTCCAACCACAATCCAGACCGCAGAATCTGTCACTATCTTCAAAAAATGGCTAAAGACCCACCTCTTCCATGAACACTTAACTAACCCGCCCCCCCACCTCTACTCTGCACACTTTGTTTCTCTAGAACTCAGTTAAAAGATCTTGTATGGTAGCACTACTTGTATTGTTCTCCGCTTGATATATCGCTTTGCTTGTATTTCCTCATTTATAAGTCACTCTGGATAAAAGCGTCTGCTGAATGAATAAATAAATGTAACTAAGAACAATGGATGAAAAATCCAGTTGAGACTTATGAGCTATAACTGCAGTCAAAGGTTGCTCTAGCAAATGTCAACTCAGAGGGTTTAATACATATTAAGACATAGTTTTTTTGTATTTAATTATTAGTATTTCTAAATAATTTTGAATCATTTATTATTTTTAAATAATTTTTGAACTGTAAAGACAATTTGGTGTATATCAGTGACATAAAATGTCAAGTGAACCCATCCAGTTTGTAAAGGTCTTTTCACACTGAGTGCGATTAGGCGACACAAATGTATGACGTGATGACACGCTTGACAATAGATCTCCATGGAGATATTCGCACCGTCGTGATCAGTCGCTGTGCGACAATGTGAGATATTTTTTTTTCAACTACTGTGTCGATTTTTTCCCATCTAATTAGATTTGAGCTTTAGATCATGTGCCCAGAGCCACTGCTGTAGCACAAAAGGGCGAGATTGGTGGCGTTGTAGCACAGAAAGCTGTTTTGAAAATCAGTGTAAAGTGTTGTGTTGAGTTCTTGTTATCATTTGCCAAGTTTCCATCCACTTTTTGCACATTTCTTTTATCGACAAAGTTAAAGTGCGTGAAAATGGATAGTGTGCGCATCAGTTACTTATACATTAAAAAGTGCTGTTTTCTCACATCACTTGGTTCAGCACGTGTGCTCTCTCTCTCTCACACTCACACACACAAGTGCACGTACCATGGCGATGGTATAAGCAAACCGTTGTCACATGCCAGGGTGCGAAGTAGATGCCAAAAAGTATATTTCTTACTGAAATGCTTCATATTTGTTTGAATACAAGCAATATTTTTTTCATAATGTTACAGTTGGATTTTTATAGCAGAATACAATACTCAGTATGTCATTTGTTAATTATCTTTATATTCTTATTGAAACATGTCTCTAATAAATATAACGGGATAGTAAGAACTGAACTGTCACTTCATTTATCAAAGTTCTTGCGTTATATTTCACATTATTTCATTCATATTAAAATAGCTTGATGGTGCTGTTCAAAAAACACAAAAAACTTTCTGCTTCCCTTTCTGGGTAGAATACACATAAAATAAGAAATGTTAGTTTCTGTCCTTCTTAACAGTTTGTGTTGTGGTGCTATGAGCCAACATTTAAGTGATTCTTCTCCTCAGTGGTCAAAGACGATAGGCCGATCAGCTGAATAGTGGGTTGCGCCACCTAGTATGCAGGCGTAAAATGCATTCTTGGTCAGCGCCACCTATTGTGCAGGAATGACCTAGCTGAAGGTGATCAATCGTTTGGCATTCAGTGTGAAAGCACCGTTCGTCTGTGATTTCCTTAACTTTCTTGCATCACGCTCAGTGTGAAAGGATCTTAACACTACAGATTATGGGAAAAGCCAGGGGGGTAAATACTTATGCAAGGCATTGTATACTGTATATATGTATACTGTGTAAAAAACTGTGTTGTGTAAAAATAAAAACATTTTTACATACACTTTTTATAGAGCTTTTGTTTTTCTTTCTTTCTTTCTTTCTTTGGTACCTTTGTTCCATATAGCTGTTTACTAATTCTTTTCCTATATGACTTGTCTGATTTGCTTACCTCTACTTCTCCTCATCCTCCATGTTTCTCGTTCTTTCCACATAATCGCCTTTCATTTGATTGTTTATACTGTATATACTATCACTTCTTCCACTCTTACTTTTCTACCCCATATGCAAAAATAGAAATAAAGGCACTGATGAAAACCAATCCGTGTTTCAGAGGGTCAAGGAAACAGATACTGTAGCTACGGGGTTGCGGCCTCTCTGACCGGCTCGACCAAAAAGGCCTTTCATTAAAACACCATTCGAGGATAGGAGGTGCAGAGCAGACTCTGTAGCGGTTATGTAAATCCCTCATTTATATTCTAGATAGGTTAATAGTGAGTGCTCATGCTTCAGCCCAGGCCCACAATAAGTGCTGATTGCTCTTGACTGAATCTCTGCTAATGAGGACAACGCGAGAACCCCATGAGGACGGGAAAAGTTTCGTAGAAACTATAAGATATAAGAAAAGTATGCAAGACAGTGACAGATTACAACCAATGCAGAGTATAGCAAAGATATCCACACACACATATACAGCATTTCATACTAACCAGAGGTGTCTTATTCAGGAATTAATTTGAGGGGTGAATAAGGAAATGTGCAAAATAAAATCACTGCATAATCTGTAAATTGATATGTGTAAAACTAATGCAGTTTGGGTGGATGTCAGACAACAGTAGAAGCAGTGGTGGTTGGCTACTGTTAACTAATCTGGGTGGATTAATAACATTAATAAGTGTAGGAAATAAAAATATTTTTATAACAGTTCCACTGAAATTATTAAGTAATTCAAGTAATGGTAGGGAATTACATCTCATCTTATAAAAGCAAATCTAGTCTTCTTTTTCTCCTCCTGCAGTAAATCTTCAGTACTCCATCATCTGTCACTTCGATATCCCTGAGCTCAGAGTGTAGCTCGCTGGCTAGTAGTGTTCAAACATATACAGCAAAAAGCAAAATCCTGATTTATTAATTCTGTTTCTCAACATACGGTGGCTAGCCAATAAAATGTGATTAAACAAACTAAGGGACACGTTATTTTGACATCTGTGGCAGGTTAATAATGGATTATTGGTAAATGGATTAATAGTAGTGATAATGATTTTGTTGATCTTTTCATTAACATCATTATTGGTATTAGAAAACAACGTTATTTGGCACGTACACTCACTGGCCACTGTAATAGGAACACTAGTACACCTGCTTATTCATCTAATTACCTAGCCAGTCAGTCATGTGGCAGCAGAACAATGCATAAATGCATAAAATCATACGGATACAGGGCAAGAGCTTCAGTTAAAGATTACATTAAATATCGGAATGAGAAAAAAATACATATGATTGCAGTTACTTTGCCCGTGGTATGGATGTGAGCTGACTGGTTGGAGCTGACAGGAAGGCTACGGTAACGCTAATAAGCACGCTTTACAACCATAGTGAGCAGAAAAGGATCTCAGAATACACATCACATTAAATCTTGAGGTGGATGGGCTACAACAGCAGAAGACCACATCTGGTTCCACTCCTGCCAACCAAGAACAAAAATCTGAGGCTCTCAGTCAATCAAAACTGGGCAGTTGAAGAGTGGAAAAAGCTTGCACAATCCTATGTATTTTTTTTTTTACATCCTTGGACGAAAAATGTGGATTTAAGCTGTTTAAGCTGTATGCAGTACTGTTTTGTTAGGCCTGGGATGATGTGCTATCACCACCGATGAACTGCGTCACATCATCTTGCTCTCCAAGCCGCCCAAGCCGCAAGGCTTATCGCCCACATGACAGATCATCCAATCAAACGCCTGACTATTAGTAAGTGGATGAGATTAGCTTTAAGCCTCCATTTTCATATGTTCAAATGACAGATAGGGGAGATAAGCTTAAGCGTCTACATCCACATCCATATACACTCTCAGATCAGTGCTGAGCAGAGACAAAGATGAACCATGATCTTGCCTTGAGATTAGAGACTAAAGAAGCAACACCTGTGTAGCACCTGTAGCACTTAACCAAATCATTTGTTTAACCCCTGGAACCTGATGTTCCTGAGCTGAGTGTTGCTTAGAAATGTCCTTACACTTGATCAATAATCCTCCAATAATACACAGTGTTATCTATTTTCCAGATGTTACATATGTCAAACAGCTGATAGAAGTCATTGTGTCGCTCTAAATATTGCATTCCCTTCAGTAAAAGTGTAGTAAAAGAAAAACACATCAGAACTTGGTGGTTATAAAAAAATCTGTTCTCATGAAAAATTCATACAAATTCGAAAAGATGAGTGTGATTTGTGTGGATTTTTTGTCCCATTTAAAAAAGAATGAAGTCATAAAAATAGTCATAACCTTAATGTTAAATAAGTCATAAACTTAAATATCACTTGACTCGTGTAAACTTACAGTTTTGCAAGTGAGACCATATTTATTAAAGAATTTAAGGGTGAAATGTCCCCCCCCATTCACGCTAATAGACGAATTATATTTTATTCCATGATTCTATATACACCATAAAAGAATGTATTTTTTGATGTACATACACAAATTAACATTTGAAATGAGACTTTTTTTCTTCTTCTGTATTTATTCTATTATTACTATGTAATTATGATTGGGGCCGGCTGTGCGGGTTGTCCACTAATCCACTAATCGTAGGTTTGGCGGTTCGATTCCCGGCCTGGATGACTCCACATACCGAAGTGTCCTTGGGCAAGACACTAAACCCCAAGTTGCTCCCGATGGCAAGTTAGCGCCTTGCATGGCAGCTCTGCTACCATTGGTGTGTGAGTGTGTGTGTGTGAATGGTTGAATGAGACACAATGTATATATATATATATAATTTTATTTTATTTCAAACATTTAGGAAAACCATAAAAAATGTATAGTATATAAGACTTTTTCAGTATTTTTGTAATAATCAAATTTAGTTGTACTAAGCATTCTCCATTAAAAAGTCTCAAAACAATATAACTGAGAAAATGCTGAAGTAATGAAGTAATTCATAGTCTGCATTCTTTTTTTTTTTGTCCTACAAAAAAAATCACTGCCTTGCATTAACCTCCCTTGGGTTTTCTCACAATTCTTATTGTTAAAACATTTAATTAAACTCAAGTGAATTGAGATTTTATAGCACTTAATGGCTAAAGCTTGAATGTTATTTTAGCTCAATAAGTCAAATGCGTAGCCATGTGAAAATGAAGCACCAAATATTCAAATAATAACTTGAAACATCTGAATAGTATTGTTATATCTTCCTGTGTTCAGTAACACTGCACAGTATTGAGGAAATTCGCAGTGGTAGAGGAAGGCTAGGCATAAAAATGACTCATGTGGGTCTGAGCAGCTCTCCACCATTCGAGCATTAAACCTGCACTGTGTTTCATCCTTGAGCATGTGGACGCAGTAGGGAAAGACAGCCGAGGCCCATAGCGATCACTTCGGTACCGCCAGGAGCGGAGAAACCAGATTTATTTTCGATGGGTGGTAAAAATAAAAACAGCTCTCCAGAACAGAATCGCGAGCTGGCAGGGAATTCAAGCACAGCATGCACAAACTCACACACTCCTCCCAGCAACTGGTGCTGTAAGATACAAGAGGGGAGGGAGTGCAGGAAAAATGAGAGGCACTGATGTCCCAAGCATTATTATTCACCTAGCTGTAATTAGGTCTTTTACAGTTTAAAATGTTACTTACCTTTGCTTTGATATTACAAAAGAAATGTATTTGACATTTGTAACAGTAATGTTTCACTAAACTGTAAGGGGACTGAAAGAAAGAGGACTGAGAGACAGAGAAACTGAGTTGATGAAAAGAAACAAGAAGAGAATGAGTGGAGACAAAAAAAGAAAGACTAAACTTAATCTGAATATATCAGGGATGTAAAGTAATGCTTGTATCTGTATCTGGGTTTAAACCCAAAGACAGTGTGGCCTAAACCAAAACAGGGGCAAAAAACCCCGAAACAAACAGAGGTAGAAATACCAGTATTGTCAGCTTCTTTCGAGTTCATAACTGGTCTCATTTGTAAATGTTGTGCATTGAATTGTTTGTACCTGCCTAAAATATTTAGTTTTCTTAAATATAAACAAATTAGTAGCCTAATTTAAATCAGTGCGACCCTAACCAGGCAGTTACTAAGGATGAATAAACATTGTAAATGCATTTCACATATCTGATGGCTCAAAATGACTGGCTACACAAATTTCCTACTGGAATCCTAGATCTAATGCGCACATCTAATCTCAATCTGAATCTTTCTGGTAAGTTTTCAAAAAACAATAAGGCACACTGCCTTTTCATATCTGCATTGCTATCTGTTGAGAACACATGATCTGTTCATTCTGAATAATGTGTTCATATTTGGTTGCATCCCTAGCATATATGCAAGCAGTGTATGTGAATCTAATAAGAAAATAAAGAGCTGGGAAAGATGGGAAATTTTATTGTGCCACTGCAATAGTAATGTTTCAGTAATGCAGCCAGCAAAGGGCCAAACAATCAGCAATAAAAGTGTATGTGAGCATGGATGTGTCCTCTGGGTGTGCTAACTTCCTGCCTCTGCAGTGTGAGTTCTAGGGGAGGGTGAAAGCCAGCAGGTTCACACAAAGCGTGCATCTTCAATCACTTCTGCCCCATTAACAACCCTGTTGTACATAACAATTCCAAACAATTGTCAGGGAAACAGGCAATTACATGCAAATACACCAAAAGCATTTTTTTTTTGCAGCTGTAAAAGACCCAGAACCACTGAGGTCATGTGACCAACACCATTTGCTGTGTTCTATTCTGTTGTGCTTCATGCCGCTGTACTTTGTTCTGTTGTTGCATTCTGTTCTCTTCTGTTCCTCTCTGTATGGTTCTTACAAAACAGAACAAAATGCAGCAGAACAGAATAAATTGCAGCAGAATAGAACAGAATGCAACAGAACAGAACAGAATGCAACAGAAAAGAACAGAATGCAGCAGAACAGAATGCAACAAAACAGAACAGAATGCAGCAGAATAGAACAGAAGAGAATGCAGCAGAATAGAACAGAATGCAGCAGAACCAAACAGAACAGAACAGAACAGAATGCAGCAGAACAGAACAGAAGAGAATGCAACAGAACAAGAACAGAACAGAATGCAGCAGAACAGTACAGAACAGAATGCAACAGAACCGAATGCAGCAGAACAGAACGGAACAGAATGCAGCAGAACAGAAGGGAATGCAGCAGAACAGAATGCAACAGTATAGAACAGAATGCACAGAACAGAACAGAATTCAGCAGAATAGTATGCAGCAGTATAGAATAGAATGCAACAGAACAGAACAGAATGCAACAGAAAAGAACAGAACAGAATGCAGCAGAATAGAACAGAACAGAATGCAGCAGAACAGAAGAGAATGCAGCAGAATAGAACAGAATGCAACAGATCAGAACAGAAGAGAATGCAGCAGAACAGAACAGAACAGAATGCAGCAGAACAGAACAGAACAGAATGCAGCAGAACAGAACAGAATGCAGGAGAATAGAACAGAACAGAATGCAGCAGAACAGAAGAGAATGCAGCAGAACAGAACAGAACAAATTGCAGCAGAACAGAACAGAACAGAATGCAGCAGAACAGAAGAGAATGCAGCAGAACAGAAGAGAATGCAGCAGAATAGAATGGAGCAGAATGCAGAAGATTCATTCAGCTGCATTCTTTTTTTTATTAGGTTTTTCCAGTGTGTAATATTAATGTTGTCTTTGATTTCCAATTTGTTAGTATGGTTTTTTTGGCGATGCGTACCGCTGTAAGGAGGACTATTGTGTATAGTGTATAGAATGCAACTTTATAATGTTGCATTCTGTTATGTTCTACTCTATTCCATTCTCTACTGCTCAGTATAGTTCTGGTCTGTTATGTTGTGGTCTGCCCCATATGGTTTTATTCTGCTGCATTCTGCTGTGTTCTGCTGTGTTTGCTTTGACTCATTTTATTCTGTTCTGTTCCATATGGGTCTTTCTGCTACATTCTGTGGTGTTCTGTTCCATTTTGTTCCACTATATTCTGTTCTGCTGCATTCTGTTAGGTTCTGCTGCATTCTGCTGTCTTCTGTTCTGCTCTGTACTGTTCTGTTTTGTTCCATTCCATTCTGTTCTGCAGCATTCTGTTGTGTTATGTTCTGCTCTGAACTGCTCTGTTATGTTCCATTCCGCTCTGTTCTGCTGCATCCTGTTCTGATGCATTCTGATGTCTTCAGTTCTGCTCTTATATCTTCCTTTCTGCTCATGCAGACAAAGGTTTTGTCATCTAATGATCAGTGTAACAAATACATACTGTATACTCGTGCAAGACACTGGTTGTGTCTGAAACAGAAAACAGCTGCCTTGATTCCTTGTTGCTTTAACTGTCTAGAACCTGTAAGCTTCATCAGCACCACCAGAGGAACAAAAGCAAGGAAGTGAACAAGTACAGGAAAGAGGGGCAGATGAAATGGCTCCTTAGACCACTAAGAAACTTGTAGACAAAGCAGGATTTCTGTAGGACAGACAGTGTGCTGAGTGAAGCTGGATGAGGCTGAAGAAGTGAACACCTCCTATAAAATATAGAAAATGACAGAACATGGAAAATGTCAGGAATTATTACTCCACTAAACATACTGGGAGTAAAAAAATGAACCATAAATAGGCTGTGATGATGATGATGATGATGATGATGATGATGATGATAATGGGAATTCAAAATATATAATAACTCACAAGGGGCATAATTGATTTAATCTTTAAAGCTGTAAAAAGCTTTTCTTTAAAAAAAGTTTTTCTTTTTCTTTTCCAAGCCCTTACACGAGGATGAACAAGAGCTGAAGAATAGAGAAGGCTTCTACTGATGCCTGGAGAAAAAAAAAGTGTCGATAGTAGCTGCAGCTCATGAAGCGGTACACCGTTAGCCATGGAAGGTTATGAGGGGGATGTGAGGTCATGAAATTTAAGCTCCCAGCACATACACACATTCTGTATTAGAATACTGTATTAGAAGCACTGGTGAAATCTTGAATCTGATTGGTCAAAAGGTGTTGATTCATTTTTGCTAAAAGCTAGACTGACAGTAGAATTGGCCGTAATGCAAACGAAAGGTTTATATTAATGCGTTTATTATTGTCTGTATTGTAACAACTTCCACAAGAACTTGTATGGTGAATGTTGAGCATATTGTTTTAAAAAACATATAAACACTCATGACTTATTTTACTGTATATTTAATTGAAGGAGTCTCCAGTTTCAGTGTTTCTTTCTTTCATTCTTATTATTGAGAGTATGTAGCTAACAAAGGGGCTGAGATTAGACAGAGCGAGAGAGAGAGAGAGACAGAGAGAGAGAGCGAGAGAGAGAGAGAGAGAGAGAGAGAGAGAGAGCAGTGGGGTGAAAAGTCCTTATACATTTTTTAATCAAATTATGACTGTATGTCTACAAGTGTGTGTGTGTGTGTGTGTGTGACAGCGCTGTGGGTATGAGGTGCTCAGTGGGACGTTGGAATAGATCGCTGTCTCTGTTTCTCACTGTGTTCCTCCCTGTTGACCTCCATTCATGAGAAACGCACATCTCAGCAGTCAATATCACACTTGCTAGCTCCCCAACAGCCCTAGTGTATTTGTAATCCTGTGTGTGTGTGAGAGAGTGTGAGTGAGAGAGAGAGAGAGAGAGAGAGACAGAGTGAGTGAGAGGGAGGGAGAGAGAGAGAGAGAGTGAGAGAGAGAGAGAGAGAGAGAGAAAGCAGCTGCAATTTGCCTCAATCTCTGGTGTGCTTGAAATATATGAAATGATCACGTACATACCGACAAACTGTATGCATGATCTAAACATGTACCACAAATATACATGTGGTCACACATGCACGCATGCACACACACACACACACACACACACACACATACACCCACACACGTACCACTAATTCATGATAAAAAGAAAGCACTCTGAAATGTTTTCCTCCACAGCTGTGCTGAGAAATAAAGGCATGCTGGGAACATCCGGCGTACACTCTAGATGAAAGCCTGAAATCCTTGCATCAAATGCAGTGAAGCGTGAGCACCATTTGCCCTGAACACCATTCTCCATACTTCAATTTTATCCAAGCTTACAAACCATTCACTCGCTCATTAAACATTCACACGCGTACAAAAGACCGGCGAGATTTCATGAAACAATACAAGCCTCATTTCAACAACTCACTGAGGAGCAGCCTCACAGTCGTGTGTTCAGTACACTGAATGCTGATCTCCCTTTATTGTAAGTGATTTGTCATTTATGGAACAAGTCAATGTTCTTAAATGAACAGTTCATGTGATGTTGGCAGGGAATAAGGGGTGGATGACCTTCTGGATCGAGAATTTAATTACTGCCCCAAACCTGAATTATATTATCATACATTTATACCTGAACTATATTATATATCACATTTATACCCGAACTATAATATATTATATATCACATTTATACCTGAACTATAATATATTATATATCACATTTATACCTGAACTATATTATATATCACACATTTATACCTGAACTATATTATATATAACATTTATACCCGAACTATAATATATTATATATCACATTTATACCTGAACTATATTATATATCACACATTTATACCTGAACTATATTATATATAACATTTATACCCAAACTATAATATATTATATATCACATTTATACCTGAACTATAATATATTATATATCACATTTATACCTGAACTATATTATATATCACATTTATACCTGAACTATATTATATATCACACATTTATACCTGAACTATATTATATATCACACATTTATACCTGAACTATATTATATATCACATTTATACCCGAACTATAATATATTATATATCACATTTATACCTGAACTATATTATATATCACACATTTATACCTGAACTATATTATATATAACATTTATACCCAAACTATAATATATTATATATCACATTTATACCTGAACTATAATATATTATATATCACATTTATACCTGAACTATATTATATATCACATTTATACCTGAACTATATTATATATCACACATTTATACCTGAACTATATTATATATAACATTTATACCAGAACTATAATATATTATATATCACATTTATACCTGAACTATATTATATATCACACATTTATACCTGAACTATAATATATTATATATCACATTTATACCTGAACTATATTATATATAGCATTTATACACAAACTATAATATATTATATATCACATTTATACCTGAACTATATTATATCACACATTTATACCTGAACTATAATATATTATATATCACGTTTATACCTGAACTATATTATATCACACATTTATACCTGAACTATAATATATTATATATCACATTTATACCTGAACTATATTATATATAGCATTTATACACAAACTATAATATATTATATATCACATTTATACCTGAACTATATTATATCACACATTTATACCTGAACTATAATATATTATATATCACGTTTATACCTGAACTATATTATATCACACATTTATACCTGAACTATAATATATTATATATCACATTTATATCTGAACTATAATATATTATATATCACATTTATATCTGAACTATAATATATTATATATCACATTTATACCTGAACTATATTATATATCACATTTGTTCCTGAACTATATTATATATCACACATTTATACCTGAACTATAATATATTATATATCACATTTATACCTGAATTATGTTATATATCACACATTTATACCTGAACTATATTATATATCACACATTTATACCTGAACTATATTATATTATATATCACATTTATACCCGAACTATAATATATTATATATCACATTTATACCTGAATTATATTATATATCACACATTTATACCTGAACTATATATAATATATCACATTTATACCTGAACTATATTGTATTATATATCACATTTATACCTGAACTATATTATATATCACACATTTATACCTGAACTATATTATATTATATATCACACATTTATACCTGAACTATATTATATTATATATCACACATTTATACCTGAACTATATTATATATCACATTTATACCTGAATTATATTATATATCACACATTTATACCTGAACTATATTATATATCACATTTATACCTGAATTATATTATATATCACACATTTATACCTGAACTATATTATATATCACATTTATACCTGAACTATATTATATATATCACACATTTATACCTGAACTATATTATATATATATCACACATTTATACCTGAACTATATTATATATCACATTTATACCTGAACTATATTATATATCACACCTTTATACCTGAATTATATTATATATATCGCACATTTATACCTGAACTATATTATATATCACACATTTATATCTGAATTATATTTCGTATATCATATTAAATATATAATGGCATAGCAATAAACTAAAATGTAAAAATAAATAAATAAATAAAATAAATCCCATTAGGTTTAGTGTAAAGTACAAACAAGCTTCAACACTCCTAGACAGTGAAATTAGTTCCACCATCTATCCATCCATCCATCCATCCATCTATTTTTCCTTCCGTCCTTAAAATTCCTGGACAGTGAAATTAGTTCCCCCATCTATCCATCCATCCATCCAGCCATTCATATATCTTCAACACTCCTGAATAGTGAACTGAGTTCTACCCCTGTCCATCCCTCTGTCCATCCTTCCTTCCTTCTTTCTCCTTGCCCCCCTTCCTCACTCCCTTCCCCTGCTGTTTACTGAACAATGACAGAATAGGGACCCGGTTTGAGAGCATATAAGTTTTTTGTTGAAATTATGATTATAGGTTTATTTTATCTATTCAATTAGGTTTGAGTAGGTTTGATTTATGTACCAAACAAGGGGAATAAATGAGAAACAACACAGAAGATTGATAAAGAGAGAGAGAGAGAGAGAGAGAGAGAGAGAGACAGAGAGAGAGAAGTAAATGGGTTCTGATTCATTAGCTGGTGGACAGATGCGTTGAGTCGACCTTTATTGATAGTGATGATTGAGTAAAAGCTCTGCCAAGCCTTCAGTCACAGTGAAATATATAACACGTTTAGATACGAGCAGGGAAATCTTGGGGTGATGAATAAAAAGCCAAGCCTTGGTGTTAATATATTGAGAAACAGAACATGGCCATGTCCCGGGTTGACATGAAACAAGTCAAAGTCAGCAGGAAAGCAGAACAGAATTATATTAGGAAGGTCAGGCTCAAGTTATTCTGAGAAGACAGAACATTTTCTATGGTCCATGATACCACAGATCAGAACCATGTAGAACTACAAAATTAACTGTATGGAAAGTTTACCTGATAAAATGCACAGTGAGTGTAAATTTGGAAACTTGACCTCTAGACAGGGCAAAGCTGGTTCTAGAGAGAACTTAGACTACTCTCTTAGTACTTTCTCCTTTTAAGCCCTCAGTCCTTCCTTAAGTCCCTCATAAACCAGCTATCCACTTGATCAACGGCTCATGAGATCTGCAAGTCAATATGGAGCTATAAGAAGAAGCTCTTTCCCACAGTCTTTTCTGCTTCTCTTTTTCAGACTTCGCTTTTTCTTCCTTCTTTACACGTCTTTCTCTCCTGACCTTTGTACCCTCTCATTCCTCTTTTGTTAATACAACTAGCATTTCCTCCTTACCTCTCCATGTTTACCTTGATCATCAGCTCCTCTTTCTCTGCCTCTCTCTCTCTCACTATCATTAGGTTAAACACTACTCAGCTTGGTGATTTGGGCCCATCTGTTGTATGGCTTGTTAGTAATATAATGAATCCTTATGTGAGAAAACACTTCCTCGTTTGGCATGAGGATGAACGGACAAATTACCTTTCATTCCAGCAAGAGACCAGATGGAGCCAGTCACTGTAAATAAGTCAAGATAAAGGAAGGTCAGGGATTGCACATGTTCATTGGAGATTAAGACCCAGTCCTGTGGGGGTGGGGGTGTAGTATATACTGTATGTGGACAGAAAATCTAGTTCTTGTAGGCTGTTTTCAAGTATGAAACCAGCCTACCAGCACCCTGGACTGATTCTGGAATCTTTTGTTTGGGGGACTTTATCCCAGGTTTGTTTTCACATATCATGGCTCGATCATGTAATTCCATATGTCCCTATGTTCACTCGTTTGCTGTTTTATTTTAATTTGCTACCAAAACACAAGCAGTGAAGAACAACGCTTTTTGGATGCATGTCAAATCATCGTAAAGGAATTCCAGCAAACAATTACTTATTATCGTATATAATAAGATTTTTAATCGTAGAGACCGGCATGTGACGTGTGATTTTCTCAGTGTAAGCATTTCCACTACAAAGGTGAGCTAATTACAGTGCTCCAGTCCTATGACCAATCCTAAGTCCGGTTCAATATATCAACATGTCTCCTTCACTGACCATGGTAACCCTTTCCTCACCATCATGAAACTTGAAACAGTAAGTAACATGGCAAGTTGAACCATGTTACTTGGTATGCAGCACAGAGAGCAGATAGCTTCCGTACCTGATGCAAACTGCATCACAGTGAGGTGGAAGCATTTCCCAAGCCTCTGTTAACAAGCTGACCAAGGATCAGTTTTCTGAACCACTTCCAGGATCAAAAACTGCTTTGAAACTTCACCAAACGTTCAGTATGCATCCCAAATCGTGTACATATGCACTATTCTATGCCATTTTGTAGTATAAATAGTGACTAGTGTGTTCACACTCAAAATTCCAACAAGAAGAAGTGCACTTCACATACCCAAATGATGCGCTTATTCAACCAAAAAAATAAAGTGTGGAATGTTGGACACTTCATGCACTCAGTGGTCATAGCTTTGCTTATGTAGTGGAAGAGGGGAGGGATTACCAGCAGCAGACGCTGGCTCAAATTTGCTCAGAATCAAAAAATGGCATGTTGGGTATAAAATGGAACATTGACATAAAGTGTAAAATGAAGACATTCATTTTCATTGACTCTGGGTATTCTGCTAAAGCTAGTGGTGTCACATTATGTGAGTTTGACATTATTTGCCAGGGACTGGGAAACGTCTTATAGTTCCGGTTAGTAAATACTGTTAGTGTTCTATTTTAGATGATACTACCCTTCTACAATTTATACACTAGACAGTAGGGTACATAGTGCATAGTGTAAGTGCATAGTATACAGTATGTCATTTGGGACACAACTTCAAGTCTCATGTCCAGAAAAAATCAAGTGTGGAAAAGACCTTAATAACATGACAAATGACAGTTGACCTATTATCCATCGTCCCAAATAGTGAGTGTTCACACTGTGTTCACAATGCATATGCTTTCCTCAAACACGTGCGCATATTTTACCTAATCTCATGAGAAATTGACAAATTTGAATGAAAGACGATGATATGGTTACTCATAAGAAAATGTACAAGCATTAACCCCAACCCTAATCTTAACCTGTGTCCTTTCATCTGATGGACTGTGAAATATTTTTCGTCTTAATAAAGATGCAAGCAGGCACAAACTTGGAGAAGAGGAATAGTCTTTATTGATGATTCTTTCATGTGCATACACAGGTGTTGTCTATTCTAGGTTCAGTCCTCAACTGCCCAAATACCAAGAGCATTTTCTCAAAACATCATACATTGGCTTCTAACCCAAGGTCAGCACAAAGATAAACGGTCTCCTAGGCCCTGGTAAGCACATTCCTGTACACAAAATATGTTCAGTGAGGAGGTTTTCATTAACACATGAATCTTTAGAAATGTTTAAGATGTTCCAGTCTTAAATCTTAAAAATGAATTCCATACTGTACTGATACATAATATCATAAAGGTAAGAATTACTATAATAAGAAAAACAACAATTATTCTTAAATAAATGATTAAAAAATTAAAACCAAGGATATCTCTTTGATGCAATTTTTAAAAACCAATTGTAATTGTGAAAGCATGTTTATTTCTACATAATATATGAATGCTCAAATATGATTGGTCTAAATGTTTTGATTAATTTACTATAACAGCAGCTTGGACAGTAGTTCCAGTGCCAGGCAAATCACAGGATTATATTAATGCCCTTGTGTAATAAATTATTGACAATGTTTACATGCAAATCAAATTCCTTTTAAGGTCTATATTCGGGTTGCAGTCATATTCCGAATATGATGTTTATATGCGTACAGTCATCGGAATATTCCTGTATACATGGTTGTTGTAAGTATGCCGATCCTAACATGCGCTTTTCCTTTCCACTGTTATTTCCTGGGAAATGCTGCCCATAATTCCTTGTGGACTGAGCATGCACATATATCTCCTTTCAGTGGATTTTCTGAATAAGGTGTTTACATGCAACAAATTTCCGATTAAAACAGGCATATTCCTGTGGGAATCAGAATTTGGGGAATCAGAATATTGTCTTAATCTATATTGGGCAATCAGATTGCGGCATTTACATGACTCAACACTAAATACTATATTACCAAATTCCGATTGATATCGGAATATTTATGTGCATGTAAACGTAGTCATTGTTTCTTTAATAACATCTCATTCACAGGGCCTTGGCAGACCTATCAGATGCACCACAAATCTAAAATTAAGAACAAACTAAATTTAAAAAATGCGTTATTTATTTATATTGTTGGCTTTATGTTTTTCTTTTCTATAAACATAAAGCCAATAATATGAATCTTTTCATATTCAATTAAGTACCAAGTATCAGAAAATGAAAAAATGGTTATTTTATTATTCATTTACAAATGCAAAACAAATAAGAAGTTGTTTTCCTTTCTAAGTTCTTATTTTTAACTTGAGCATGAGATTGAAAAAAACAACTTATTAGTTTTTGGATTTGTAAATGAATAATAAAATAACTAGCCATTTTTCATTTTCTAATATTTGGTTCTTACATGAATATGAAAAGAATGAATGAGACATGGATTCATGTCATACCACTCCATCATATTTTATAGGTAGCTCACAGGCTTGTTGTGGTTACAATGTGCATGCTCCTGACTTGTGCAATGATAAGGTGTTTTCTATGGCAGTGGCACTGTGACAGATTCTGAGACAGTATAAGCGGTGCTGCTGTCTGGGTGTCAGGGATGGCATCCTTTTGTTCTCTCCCCTGTCTATCAGAGCATAATATGACCCTCACACATGCAGTCATGCGAAAAAATAAGTACACCCCATGGCACCCCATGGAAATTGCTGGATGTTTTTTTTTTGCTTATTTTATTTATTTATTTATTTATTTATTTATTTATTTTTTAATATTTGGACAAGCAAACATCCGATCTTTGAAACAGTGCCTATTAATAAAGGTGATGCATGCTATCAAATGACATTTGACATTTTGTAGTAATTTTCACAATTTAAATTAACAACAACAAAAAAAAAAACAGATCAGTCACATGGACAAAAGTAAGCACACCCCTACACTTATCACACTTTCAAATTAAAATTAGAATCATGTTTTCAAGATTGGTTTTCAGTGATTAGAACCTGCTTAGGGAGTGCAGGTAGAACCTGTCTTATTTATACCTGTCTCATATCTAGTGTCTGGTGTTCCCTTTGCTATTGAGGTGTGTGCTGTCACCATGCCAAGAGCTAAAGAGTTCTGTAAGGCCTTCGGAAAAAAACTTGAGGATGCCTATGATTCGGGCAAGGGATTTAAAAAGATCTCCAAATTATTTGAAATACATCACTCCACTGTAAGGAAAATCATCTACAAATGATACAGATTTCAAATGACTGCCAATTTGTTCAGGACTGGTGGTCCCAGCAAATTCAGCCCAAGAGCAGACTGTCTGATGGAAAAAGAAGTCTCCAAGAACCCCAAAATTTGATCACATGATCTGCTAGTAAGTCTTGCAACTGTTGGTGTCAAGCCTTTGCAAGACTACAGTTTGCCAATGAGCATATAGGCAAAGACCAGATCTTTTAGAATAATGTGCCCAGGACAGATGAATCAAAGATGGAGTTGTTTGGCCGCAATAACAGCAGACATGTTTTGTGCAGACCAGAGACAGCTTTTAAAGCAGATCATACCAACTGTGAAGCACGGTGGTGGAAATGTTATGGTTTGGGATTGCTTCACTGCCTCAGGGACTGCACAGCTTGAATTCATTGATTTAACTATGAATTCTGCATCATATCAAAGAGTGCTTGAAGATAATGTGAGGCCATCTGTCTAAAAGTTGAAGTTGAACTGAAAGTGGACCTTTCGATAGGATAATTGTCCTTGGGCAAAACACTGAACCCCAAGTTGCTCCTGATGGCAAGTTAGCGCCTTGCATGGCAGCTCTGCTACCATTAGTATGTGAGTGTGTGTGTGAATGGGTGAATGAGACACAGTGCAAAGGTTAAAAAAGCGCTATATAAGTGCAGACCATTACCATTTACCATAATGATCCTAAGCACACAAGCAAATCCACCAAGGAATGGCTCAAAAAGAAGAAATGGAGGGTTATGGAATGGTCTAGCCAAAGCCCAGATTTGAATCCCATTGAAATATTATGGGGGGATTTGAAACAGGCAGTACATGCAAGAAAACCCTCAAACATCTTGCAAATGAAAGAATATTACATGGAACAGTGGTCAAAAATTCCAGCAAGCCTGGTGGACAATTATGCAAAACGCCTACAAGAAGTTATTTCTGCTAAAGGGGGCAATACTAGCTTCTGAGGCCAAGTGTGTACTTACTTTTACCACATAAGAATATCACATCTATTGATATTTCTGTTGAATAAATGATTGAAAAATGAACTTTAATTATAGGCATTGTTTCAAAGACGATCAAGTGTGCACTTATTTTTTCACATGACTGCAGTGTCCTGTACACTTTTATACACATGCAATCTCACCGGATATACACACTTTTGTGTAAAAACTATTGTTTGTGCACGGGTAAACAAACTGACGCTACAAGGTCTGTCATAGGATTGAAAACACGACTGAAAAAATAGTTCACAGCACCGCATCTTTTTTTGGTATCATTGTGTGATATCCATGGGAGCAAAGCATTTTTGTGGATTTTTTGTACAGAAGATCAAAAGGTTGAACAATAATGAAAATTTTCCACAGCCTTCCTTCCTCATATTTACCAAGGGTGCCACTATTCCTGGAAGGTACTATATATGTATATATGGAAGAATATAATTAGCACTTTCCTTCAAGCATGTTCAGCATGAGCAGCTATTTGAAAAGGCTTCACATATCTCCAAGGAAGCACATTATGCCCATTTGGTAGCTAGGGGGATACAGGGAGAGCTAGATAATAAGGGAGGAATTAGAACTAAAATGAGAGAAAAAAAAATGAAGTAAAATAAAAAATGTGGTTATGATATGATTTTTTTTCTTCTTCCTTATCAGTATAATGAACACTCCAGACTGTGAATAATGACTACTGTGAACACAGCCTAAGTGTAATCTGTAATATGCTATGCAGCACTTAGGAGCATTTACTTTTTTCATTATAAGAATAAGTTCCAAGCATCTGGATGTTAAAGCATTCAGCCCTGCTGCTCGCTGCAGTGGCATCAAATAACCTTGTTATTAGGAGCATGTTACTATAAATAACTTTATTATGAATATTAAAACCTGTCATATTGCTTTTATGGTGCAATATAAGAGAGTTCTGACTGTGTGTGTGTGTGTGTGTGTGTGTGTGTGTGTGTGTGTGTGTGTGTTTATGGGCGTGTGTGATGTTTTATTATTTGTTGAAATCTGCAAGTTCTCCATCACGAGCACTAAGATGGTTGCTCTCATCTGAGAAGGAAGTTGCATGCATCATCAGAGTGCACGCGCTATCAGAGAGCACCGGTGATTTCAATTCCAAACACACACAATCCTCTGCTTTTAGCTGTCCTACATTATGACAGAATTCATGTCATTAGTACTAAACTCCTAAAGCACTAGATAAGCATGTGATATCCTCGTATTTCACATGCGTTACAGAACTGCAGCATCAATGATTAACAGTTATCTACTTGTCATTCCTTTGTATGTGACATTTATTGTCCACTTCAGGCCAAATGTATTTCTGTGTGTGTATGTGTGTGTGTGTGTGTGTGTGTGTGAGAGAGAGAGAGAGAGAGAGAGAGAGAGAGAGAGAGAGATGATGATGATTCAGTGGCAAAAGGTTCAGGTATCAATAATTGATTCGAGGCACATTTTCTCCATCTGAGCCGCCAGCTAGACCACATGCTATGAGTGAGTGAGAGAGAGAGAGAGAGAGAGAGAGAGAGAAAGAAAGGAAGACATGAAACTGGAATTGAGTGTGTGAAGGTTAGGTCTATATAAATGTGTACGTAAAGGTTAGGGTAATGAAAAACTGCATAATATACTACTGGTGCTTGTACGAGTCTCAGTATGAGGCACAGCCACATAATGTAATGGATTAAACAATAGCCATCTTATAGCAAGTGATGTCTTGAGTAAAGGAGAAGTTATGTAATATTTATCATTACGAGATCTTTCAGGAATTTTCACTTTCATGCTGAATGTGCATAATAGCCTTCACCTCTACAGTGTGCTCTTGTAGGTTGTCTTATGCTTGTTTACATTGCCATTTGTGTTCTTGTTTTGGTTCATGTCCAGGACTCGACCGTAACAATTTCTTTTAGCAGCACTTTTAGGACCTAATTACCAAAATTTAGGAGCACAGTCAAAAATTTAGGACTACGGTTGAAGTTTATTTATTTATTTTTTAGAGATGGTGACGTTAATCTGCCGCAATATAACACACAAGTAGGCCTGAGAAAACTTGAGCTGGTCAATTATGACAGAATTTAGGAACATAGTGTGAGCCATGACACATTAATTTACCTTCTGATAAACTAAATTTAATATTTTCAGTTAATTTACAGGCTGTATGCAAAAAACAACCGTTAACCTGTTCCACCTTGTAAACAAATACAATAAAACTCAATGTTCAGTGTTTGAAGTCAGCTCCTCTTAAATATATTTAAAGCTACACTATTAGACATTTCCCACTGTCATGGTTCTGGGCTGGAGTCAGTTCTCGAACCGCTCTGTGTATATTGTGTCTATATCTGAATAATCTCATATAGGATGTGATTGCGTGAGTTCATTTACCCGTCAGATGCAAAGCACTTTAGTTTAATGCTGTTCATTAGGGATGCACCGATTAGGATTTTTTACAGCCGATACCGATTTCTTGTCATCTTGATCGACCGAAACCGATCCAGATACCAATCTTTTTTTTGTTTAAGCTTTAATCAGGAGGTCTGTCATAAACAAATACTGTTGACTAAGTGATAAACAAGCATAAAATATTTATTTTTAAGTATCTTAAACAATAAAGAGTCCTAATTAAAAGTAGACTAACACAAACATGATCCATATTAGGAAAAAGAAGCAAATAGCCTACTAAGCTTAATATCAAATTGATATTAAATGCAACCCATACTAATTAGACATTATTTAATTTCTCATTTTATTTATATTTTATGAAGTTATTATAATATCTATTTTTTATATTAAATTATTTATTTATAACTAAGCACATTTTCTGTCTTTGCAATTTATTAGTTTTTTGTTTGTTTGTTTATTAGTTGTTCCTTTTAGATCGGTTCCCCCAGTACAGTGTTGCCGTGTCTGCTGATAATATTGCATTTTCTGGGGGTATTTCAAAACATGAAAACTGGAGTTGACTTTTCTAGTGATATCTGGCAACCCTGAGTTTAAATGAAGTGAATGCACTATTAGAGTTGGTGAATGGAGAGCGGCAGTGTACTGTATGTTTACAGACTGAACAGTTGCTACTCTTAATTATGATTGGTGAGGAATTATTTAATAAAGAAGTTTGAATTAAACCCACCTTGTAGCGTTAGCATTATTATTAATTTACTCTGCCCGACACCGCTGTCTCTGCATGAGCAGGTCACAGTCGCAGGTTCAGGTCATTTTGGGATCAATAAAAGATGGCGGTTGTGAGATTGGGAAGTTGAGAGAAGCAGATGATGTACAGAGGTACTCTTGTCATCATAATGGCTTCTCTGCAGTATTTACACACTTGATCGGTTGACTGAGATGATGAAAAGCAGTGTGAAATTAACTGTTGCGTGGTGTAGATGCATTTTGGACTTCCTGTAGTTTTTATTCCGATTGTATTATAAAACTCCGAACAGGTCACTCTCACCGGTGCACCTATATATTTTTTAACAGTCGTACAAAGTACTTTTCAGTCGCAAATGCGGCTGAAATGGTCACACTGTAGAGCCCTGTTCAAGTCTTGTCTCCACTCATGTCCAGTCATTGGTTGTCTCCCTCATGTGTCTCAATTACTCGTACCTGTTTCAGTTTGCCCTTTGATTAGTTTGTATATTTAAACCCTTGTGTCTCAGTATGATGTGTCTCAGTACTGTTTAGTGTTTACTCGCCTGTCTTTACCAAGCCATTGTTCTTTGTTCTGATTTCCCAGTTCTTGATATTGTTCTATTTCCTCTTTAGTGCTCTTTGGATTACCTACAGTAGTTATGGTTGTTCGCAAATTGCCTGATCTCTTGTTTCCTGTTTCTGAGTATGATTCATGTTTTGGATTAGTCTGCCTGCTCCTCACCTCTCCATCCCTGACAATATCATCACTATATATAACAAATATAAGACCATTAAGTATGTTTCTAGACATATTTAATCAGTTCTAGCTTAACGTTGTTATTCTATCAGTAGATTTCTTTTCTTTTTTTTTTTTTTAGTTTTGCTTCATTCTAGAAATGAATAAATAAAATAAATAAATGAAAACAATGCAATAAAGAAAACATTTTAGTTGATCTTGACTATAATCAAGATATTTCTACTTAAGACTACTTCTCTACTACTATTTGCAGTAAAAGCTACTTGAAATAAAGTTTATCGACCAGAAAATTTGGTAATTAGAAAACTGACAATAGAGACTCCTTCCATTAACATTAAAATAAATGTCTTCTTCCAGAAAGCATCACAACAATTTTCTTTGTTTAAAACATTTGTTTATTGCTAGGCTTGAATTAGCCAGTGTGATTGTCTGTTATACAAGTAGGTACTAGAAAAATGAGCGCATTAATATAAACCTGTGATTTTATAAACTATTGGATAGATCCGAGGTTCTCAACCTTTTGTAACTAACGCCCACCCCAAAGCCTTCCCTATCATGTGCCCCCCTTATTGGAGGAGATCAGATATAATGATTACCTACATTCTATATAAAATCTATGTACATATATATAACCTAATCTATAATCTGTTTTTGATAGATAGGTAGTTAGATAGATAGATAGATAGACAGATAGATATTTTTTGCTTTTGTGTTTTTGTACTTTTTATTAAATTACTTTTCATAACTTTTATGATTTTTAAAAAATAACTTTTATGACTTGTATAAAACGACATAATGGACAGGTATGGAACATGAATGATCAAAAATGTTTCTGAACACTATAACTACTTTGAACAGGAGAACTAGGCTGTAATAACATTCGTCTTGCGTTCTAAAAACATTCGCATAAGAATTATGTAAATTGGGACGAAGGGCGCGTCTCGTTATCCGTGACATTGTTATCCGTGACATCTCCGGCTCTCAGTCTCTCACTGAACAAAGCAGATGCAGAAAGAGGTGAGAGTGCAGCGGGAAAGCAAGACCTCGTGCTTGCAGGACAGTACTGGCCACATTTGGAATGTTGCTAAGGCTTGTCCAAAAAGTCGATAGATTTGTCGCTAGGCGCTTTTTTTTTTTTGCAAAAAAGTTGCTAAACGGGTCTGAAAAGTCGCTAAGTTGGCAACAGTGGTCTGCACTGAGAGCTAGATAAAAGGCAGGCTAAGCTCCGTGCCTCTCCCTAGCAAAAAGAAAATACAGAGGGAGAGGGAACACGGGGGTTTTCATTTATACACATTCTATATGAAAAGCAATAAAATACACCGAGTGCACAAATGATGCCCTGTTTGTGTTTTATTCTTGAAAACAATTTGCACCCCCCTTCCGATCTCTCCGGGTTAAAAACCACTGGGATGGATGGATGGATGTATGTATGGATGTATGGATGGATGGATAGATAGGTAGATAGATATTTATTTTTTTCCACTCTCTTGGATAAGCTTTATGTGGAACTGAAAGATCATTGTGAAATAATATTATCCGGCAAAGGGGAGTCAAATATGGTATATTTTAATTAAATTTTTACGTGGAAGCCCTCCTCCTTTTCCCCTTGCTGGCCGCGTTGTAATTGCATTTGCGGCATCATTCGAGCAGACAGAGTGAAGGATGATTGTGTTGGTCTGGTAATAACCGCACTGGACCCATATGCTGCCTAGGAAATGCAGAAGCGCTACACTAAAACCCACACTCTGTCAACACACACAATAAATATCCACAGGCTGGTGGTTACCTCTGAGATTATAGCTGCTGTGCGGTAAGATCTCAGTACATACTGGCTTTTTCACCTGTGTTCCGGCTTTGTGCTGACCTTCAGGATTGCTTGCACATGTTACTAGTTATTGGTTCTTGTTGTGTTTCATTAGCTTGTGTGTACACACCCTTCTGTTTTACATTCATGTTTGATAAGTTTTGCAAATATTAACTGCGATTCTAAGCCGGAGATCCTCCTAGTATGTCTGGTAGTAATTAAAACCATGTTTCCTCGTCCTTGTTTCTGTTTACACTTAGCTTTAGCCGTTTCCAAGGCAGCTTCAAAGAAATCAAGGAAAAACCTTATAGAATAAAAAGGAACCCATCTGTTATACATAAGTGAGACCTGATTGTGGGATTTTTATCATTACATTAAAGATAAGAAGTATGAAATGTATGTACAGTGGTGCTTGAAAGTTTGTGAACATTAATGAGTTTTTTATTTATATGATGGATAGAGTTAGAAATTGTTTTAAGCATCTTGGATGGATTACAGGTTGTTCATGATACCAGGCTTTTTCCATCCATTTTCCATACCGCTTATCCCACACAGGGTCACGGGGGAGCCTGGAGCCAATCCCAGAAAACTCGGGGCACAAGGTGGGGTAAACCCTGGACGGGGTGCCAACCCATCACAGGGCACAATCGCACACCAATTCACACACCCATTCACACACTTTGGAAATGCCAGTCATCCTACACTGCATGTCTTTGGGCTGGGGGAGGAAACCAAAGTACCCGGAGAAAACCCCTAAAGCGTTCAGATAACATGCAAACCCTAACCTTAGAGGTGCAAGGCAAACGTGCTAACCACTAAGCCACTGTGACAAAGAGAAATCAGATCCAATAATTTGCACTATAGGTTGCTGTGAAACAATAAATCGATAAAAATGTTGATAGAGAGAAAGAGAGAGAGAGATGGAGAGAGAGAGAGAAAGAGAAAGAGATGGTGCTGAGATATTAGCAGTGATTACATTTGCAGTGTCCATCCCACTGTGCCAAGATCGTCCATGTGAAACGCCACCCAGCCAACAGCGACTGGGAGAAATCTCCAGCTGTCTCCTCCTCTACTCCTTGCTCAATTCATCTTCTATCCTCCTTTCTCTTTCCTCCACTTCTCCTCTTTTCTTTCTACCCACCTCTACCCCCCTCATTCTTCATCATGCCCTGTCCTCCACTCCTTTCTCATCCCCTCTCCTCCCTTTTCTTTTCTCTGGTCTGCTCTCATCCTTCCTCATGCCCTTTCTTCCGTTCCACGTTCCTCTCAATTCCTTCCTCATGTCTTCTTCTCTCCTTCTTTCTCTGATCGTCTTCTCTCTTTAATACTCTCATGTCTTCCTTTCTCATCGGCTCACCTCCTTTCTCATTCTATCCTCTCTCATTTCATCTACCCTTATCTATTTCCATCTCCTCTCCTCCTTTCTCATGTCCTCTCCTCCTTTTTACTTTCCTCTCCACTCCTCCTTCTTCATGTTCTCTTCTGTCTTTCTTTTTTTCCTCTCTTTGTCTCTCTTTAATCCTCTCCCGTCTACCCATTTCATCTCTCCTCTCCTCTTCTCTCCTCCTTTCTCCTCCTAGTTTCCTTTCTCATTTTTCCTTTCTCATCTCCTTTCTTCCTTTCTCCTCTGATCATTTTGCCTACGCACCTCATTTCTCATTCTCTCCTTCTTTCTCTTTCTATTCTCTCTCATTTCTTCTACTTGTATCCATTTTCATCTCCTCTCCTCCTTCATGTCCTCTTCTATCTTTCTTTATTCTCTCTTCATCTCCCTTTAGTCCTCCCCTGTCTACCCATTTCATCTCTCCTCTCCTCCTTTCTCCTCCCTGTTTCCTTTCTCATTTATTCAACTCCTCCTTTCTCATCTCCTTTCCTCCTTTCTCCTCTTATCCTTTTTCCTCCTCTCTTCTTCTTTCTTCCTTTTTCCTCTCCTTTATTTTCCCCATCTTCATTTCTCATCCCGCTCTTAATACTTTTTCTACCCTTCTCCTCTCCTCTCCTCATTTCTCCTCCTCCATCTTTTTAGATGTTCTAAAGGGTAACATTATATGTAAAGTGGGTTAAGCTTTGTCTGAGTGCATATGAAGAGTACCCTCGACTACACTTCTTGTGGCCGATGAGGGGATGAGAAAAGAGGAACAGAAGTGGTACCTGTGTTTCTGATAACACTCTTAAAATGACTGAGGAAGAAAAAAAAAAGCAGCTGATCTGGTTTTTAATCACACAGCTACCCGGAGGCAATAAGTTACATTGGATTTTAAGTTGAAGCTTTTCAAAGAAATATGCTTAGTACATCAGTAAAAATGTTAGAGTAAACCATTCATAAGGGACATGTCTTACTGTATATACTAAACACTGTTTCTTAATTCATTTTTAAAATTAATAACTCATCTGTTATTTGCATAACTGTTCTCCGTCAAGTGAGGAACTGCAAACAGATTCTGAAGAAATACTGTATTTATAGATTATGCTATGCTAAACCTTGGCATAAAATTGTATACATATATATATATATATATATATATATATATATATATATATATATATATATACTTTTTTTTTTTACACACAACAGTCTCTAGAGTTTACACAGAATGGTGAGCAGTGGTGGAAGCTGAAATGAGAGCTGAAAGGAAGGCTTTGGTAACTCAAATAACCACTCTTTACAAGCGTGTTGAGCTGAAAAGCATCTCAGAACACACAATACAACTGTCAGCCAAGAACAAGAATCTGAGGCTGAGGAGCACTGAAACCAGACTCTGGAAAAAGACCAGGCAATGTTTATTTTTTAATACTTGTACATAATTCAACTCTGAATAAATCTATGATAAGTAATTAATAAAACACTTGGCACATGTTGTTATGGGAAAATAATCAACAGAGTGCTGTGGTGTGGTGTGATGCATCCTGACAATCAACCTGAACCTTGACTTTCAGTGAAGTATTCCACTTCTTGTATACCACAGGAATGCATGTGATCTCCACACAGAAAACCACATCACCATATACATTTTTTAACCAGTTTATATGGAGTCCCTGTTACTATAAGTAAGACGTTACTATAGAAACAACAACGTGTTAGAACGAGCGCATTAACACGTGTGATTTGACTTGCAGCTGGAACTACCATAGAGCTGCTGTTACCTACAGACCGATCCGAATCAAGCATTCAACATCACCGTGGTATAATAAAGATAAATATTCCTTCTTTGAGTCTGAATCCAGACTTTGCACAGCTTGAAATGCCTAAATAGCATGAAATCTGTCTTGTGGTCCCAAACAAAAGCAGGCTTAAAAGGTGTAATTACTAAAGTGTTAAATTATCAGGGTTGTGCTCAGACTGTCTCGCTTTGAGCACCGTCCTCTGAGGAAGGTAGACAAACATAATGGAAAGTGAGGTAGAGACCGAGAGAGTGAGAGAGATGAGAGATTCAGTATACAATACAATACTGCAGCTGCCAAACACTGAGAGCTCTCTCACAGGAGAAACACTGATTAAAATTTAACACACATCACTGTGAAGAGACAAAAAAAGCGAGTGGAATCAGAACTCGATGCCACCACTAGCAGTGGAGGTAAATCTCACCTGGGCTATGCCCTATGCTTATCTGTAAATGAGACTATCTTTGAAATGACAGCACAAGTCAGATTCACATACACATGCAAACTATCAGTAGACGTGTGCCATCCGGAATGGTGAAAGCTAATCACACAGGCTAATTAGATAGAGCTTACTTCATCCTGTCTCCTCCTGGACTACTGGGCCTAAAGTGTGAACACATATCCCACAAAGCTCCAGGATTTAGCTCTCTAGCTCAAGATTTACAAACTGTTTTGTCTCATCTGTCATTATTATGAGAGGAATATATATATATATGTGTGTGTGTGTGTGTGTGTGTGTATATATATATATATATATATATATATATATATATATATATATATATATATATATATACACACACACACACACGCATATATATATATATATATATATATATATATATATATATATATATATAAATCCAAACATTCTCATTAAAATTAAAAAAAAAGTCATAAGAAAAGCTAAAATGACCATAGAAACATAGACATAGATAGGAGAGATAGAAAATACTAAATAATTACATAAAAATATTTTAAAAAGTAAAATAAAAAAGTATTTTATAAAATGCTTAGTTTTTATTTTTATCTATTGTAATAATAATATAAATGTGAACAATACTAATAAACATATTTAAAAAATAGTAATAGTAATAATAAGTTATTGTTATTACTATCATTCTTCTTTTTCTTCTTATTATTATTATAGAAAGAAAGGAATAATAGAAGATAAAAAGTACTAAAAAATAAATTAAAATATATTTTAAAAAGGTTTATAAAATGCTTGGTTTTTATTTGTATTTTTTAACTAATTTAATAATAATGATGGTGATAATAATAATAATAATATTTTATTATCATTCTTATTCTTCTTATTATTATTATAAAATAGATAAAAAATAAAAATATAATAGAATTTTTTAATAATATAAATATTAAATACAAAATTTATAATATTGTTAATAATAATAATAATAATAATAATAATAATAATAATAATAATAAAATACTAATAATGTTTATTAAAGAATGACACATTGTACTTTATATACATTTCTACTTACATGTAATGTCCACAAAACAAGTTAGTTCCTGTTTATAGCAGCTCTGAACAGTTGTTCTCTCAGCAGCCTCTATTTTTTTAATCTCTCTTGAAGTTAAAAAATAAAAGAATCAAATACAAACAAACAAACAAACAAACAAACACGATCCTAATCAGTCGCTAAGCAAAATCATATCTTTGAAATGTAAACAAAAGACAGTAGGGGTTTAGTGAAATTAAAGCCTATGAGAAAGGATAGATAGGACTGGTGATTTAAACATGGCAGAGAACATTAGAATATCTGCCGGGGTGTAACTGTTTGCTACTCATTTTGGTGACACACATCACATGTACTGAGCTTCTGGTTATGGAACAGGTCCATTGAGGTTGAGACAGGACCAGGAAGTAAAGCAAAGCTACCTGTCAAAATAAAATGATGTGGCAATACTGAGCCTTGTCAGTCTGGGCTACTAAAGCACAAGCAAAATGTTTATTTGAAATGCTTTAATATTAAATAGTAGTGTTGGAAACCGTGAACAAAATGTGTTTCAGTGAAAACAGTATGCTGACATATACGCAAAAACCTATAGCAATGAGTAAAAACTTGCTTTCACCAGAGTTTAATTGTACCCCATGTAACCACACATCATCCAATTCTACTTGAATGAGTTTTCCAATCAGGAGATTTCTGGTCAAAACAAGGACTGATCTCTGTCCATCAGGTCATTTAAAGAAAGATTAGTCCCTATCAGCATTCACAGAAGGTCTTATATTATTATCTTCCCATATTATGCTGAGGTGAGTATAATAAAATATTAAACTATCACAATATTTACAATCCAATATAATATGTGCTGAGACACAAGTTGAAGTATTATATGAAACAAAATCTAGAGATCACGCATAAAAGACCACTAAGCAATGAGAGCCTGCTAAATAGAACCAGTCAACCTTTATGTAGCTGAAGTTAAGTCTCTCGCATACTGTATGTACTTAAATTTGAATTCTGACTCAATTCTCCACTAGTGCTTGAGAACATACAAATCACGCTAAATCCGTCTTTTGAGCCACAACTTCATTTACAGCTTATTATTATTATGATTATTATTATTATTATTATTATTATTATTTTCCTTTAATTTTTTTTTCACTGCAAAATGCTCAAGCAATTAGGACAGGAGAGCTAGCTGTGTCTGGTTGTTGGCCACAATATTTGTTTTGTGTGCTATGTGTCATCTGTGTTCACAAGAAATTTTGCAAGGTCCCTGGTTTCCGAGAGACATGGTCACTGGTTGCTCACGAAGCCTGTAATCCATGAGCATAATCTAAAGGTATATATGCTGTGGGCAGATCTTGTAGAATGGAGAGTTTGATGACGGAAGGACGACCAGGAACAAAACAATCTCTGAAATCCATCATTATATCTGGAGTCTCTCATGTTTTCAACATTGGTTAGGATGCTGTAAATCTTGTAGTGTGGCCCAAATATAACAGTCACTCACTCAAAGTGATGAATTTATTCACACAGAAAACACTTAACCTTTAAGACTTTAATCTTACTGATATCATCACAAGCCCTTACTCTGTCCTAACCTTTATGCTCTTGTGTACACACACATCATTTAACAACAATGCATCGCTCACAAGAACTGGTCAGAGAGGTAGAAATAGAAATATAAAACAAAAAGAGATCTGGCTAATCTAGACATAGCATGAGGATGCTATTTAAACATGGCATGATGCTCTACCAGGTGAGTCACAGAAACACAATTTCATCTAGTGCCTACAGCAACAATAACCCGAGCACAAAAGTCACCCCAAAATATAACGGGGAAGCAGAAAAATAAGGAAAGGAATGGAAAAAAGTGTACTATGACAGATGTTCATGTCAGTTAGGTGACACTTACTGTGGTGGGTTTGTGTCATGCTGATGTCTTGGCATTGAAAAGAAGATGAATGTTTTTTTTTTTCTTAAACACTCAGGTTTTGTAAGAGAATAAAAGAGCAAGAGCTTTCTTCTCTCAGTGTTCATTTTCCAGCCAGATTGACTGTCATATTAATTAAGAAATCAAATGTAGAAGTAGTAGCGACAGCATATGATGGACTCCCAGAATGCAGTGCTACAGCAGAAAGTTAGCTAAGCTAATCAGTGATGACAAGCACAATGGTGTTTATAATAATTTTAGCATTTTACTCTTGAACCTGATGTGTTTGAGCAGTGAGACAGCTGAACAGACTAAAGGACTAAAATCCCAGTACACTACTGGGGGTAGTAGGTAGTTGAACTGCATTGTAGGTAATTTAGGTAACCGTTAACTAATGTGAAAAAAGACAGTTTAAACAGTAAAGCCTCTGAATTTCAATTCAAAATAAATCTTTCTTGCACATTGATGTTAATTATAAAGATTCATATGCAAGCACTGTTCCTTTAACCCCTCCTTGGCCGGCATAATGGAAATTGACTTAACGGACATTTTTAATCAGTATAAACAAATTAATTATTTTATCGCTGCAAGTCTGTTTTAAGATTAGTCAGGACACTGTTGGGTTTCTGTGTGTAGAGTATCATGACTGTGTTTAGCTGATGGAGAGCAGGGTGATGGGAAAGGGGAGGGGTGTGAGCCTCCCGCTGAGCAAACAGTTCACACCTGTCCACAATAACATTGATACAGAAATAGACCGGACTAAAAAAATTTTGATAGAAAAACACCGTATACACAACTGATACAATAAAATAATAAAATTTAAACCTAGTAGGCTAGGTGAAAAAAGAAATACTCATGAAAGTGGTAGCTCAGTGGTTAAGATGTTGGCCTTCTGATTAGAAGGACATGAATTCAAATCCCAGTACTGCCAAGCTGCCACTGCTGGACCCTTGATCAAGGCCATTAACCCTCAACTGCTCAGTTGTATAAATGAGATAAATATAAGTTGCTCTGGATAAGGGTGTCTGCCAAATTCTGTAAGTGTAAATGAAAGACTGGAAATTCTTAAAGCCCTAAGTGTCTACTTTCATATGAGCCATTAACCCCTACTGTGGAGTGTGACATCACAAATAAATTCAATGCTGAACGCAGGAACCCCCAAAACAGGTGCAAATTTCACTTTTTGGCCTCTGATAAAAAGAGTTAAATAACAAAATAAATTGTTATCCCATCTCTGCACAGATAAGCAGGACTCCGGCAAACTGTGCTACAGGTTTATCTACTATCCAAGACATGGAGTTTTTTTTTTCTTTTCAACCTTGCCACCCTCTCCTCTTCGGCACTCCTTTTGATTAGTGATTTCTTGTTTCTCCTTCCACCTCACTTTCTCTGCAACAATAGCTTGTCAAGAGTGATAAGAAGAGTCTTTCTAGGTTCTATACTGAACCCCAAATGAAGACCTTTATAGCTCACTTCCTCCCTGTGGGAGCTTAGCTAAGTTTGTCGGAATAAATCTCCACTTCTCTAAATTATTGTCTCCTCTGAGGCAGTGCTACAGGCCACCCACAGGACACAGTGTGACAAAACCACCTGAGTGAACCTGCATGAATGAGTGATGCCACTTTGGTTTGGGTCCATCGCATTTTCAAAGGGGAATTGAATAGTGTAGAATCCCTGCTGGGGGAACAAATGTCCAATGGGAAGGCAGTGCTGTGTAATAGGGGTAATAGGCTGTGGTTTAATGGCGATTCAAGGTATCTAAATGGACTTCTGTAATGTTCCCAGCTGTATTGATGCTGCACTTTAAGCTGTCTGGAACACTGATATATAGCATTCATGGTTATCTAGACAGCACTGGCCAATATTGCATTAGTGTTTAATTTTTTAATCCTGAAGCATTTTATTTAATAATAACTATGAATTATTCAGTGCTAAGAATTAAGAGTGCATGAAGATAATGTGACGCCATCTGTCTAAAAGTTGAAGTTGAAACGAAAGTGGACCTTTCAACAGGATAATAATCCTCAGAACACTGGCAAATCTACCAAGGAATGGCTCAAAAAAAATAAGAATAAAAAAAAAGATGGTATGGCTTAGTCAAAGCCCTTATTTGAATCCCACTGAAATGTTGTGAGGGGATTTGAAACGGGTAGTACATGCAAGAAAACCCTCAAACATCTTGCACCTGAAAAAATATTGCAAGGAAGAGTGGTCAAAAATTCTAGCAAGCCCGGTGGACAATTATTGCAAAGTTATTTCTTTTAAAGGGGGCAATACTAGCTTCTGAGGCCAAGGGTATACTTATTTTTCCACAGAAGAATATCACATGTATTGATATTTACGTTACGTTAAATGATTGAAAAAGCTCATTTTCCTTGTGGTTTTATTCAAGTATATCAACTTCATTAATAGGCACTGTTTCAAAGATGATCAAATGTTTGCTTGTTCAAATATGTCAAAAAAAACCCAACAATTTCCATGGGGTGTACTTATTTTTTCATATGACTGTACATTAACTTATAAAGTATATTCGTAGCTCGCCCCAAACCCTAAACCTAATACATGTGAAGGCTTTTCAAACAGGTATAGTATGCATTTGCAAGTATGAGACTATGTTGAATACCTCATTTATTTATAGAATATCCATAATTATAATAAAGTTGTCTTTGAATGTAACTTTGACTTTATTTGTCCTAATAATTGAATTCTATAATAGTACACACTTGAAGTGTTTGTTAAGGATTAGTGAGATAAGCAAAGTGATCCCCTTCTACTTTCCTTTCACATCTTTTTACACACACACGCAGACACACACACACACACACACACACACACACACACACACACACACACACACACCTACACTTCCACTGTCCTCTAAGAAAAGTCGTTAGAAGTCATTAGAATAACACACACTTGAAGGCTGAGGCTAAATCTGAAGGTTATGTAAAAAGATAACAGCTCAGCGAGCTTAGACAGCCGGTAGCTTAGACAGAATACAGACATGCACTACTCAAAACACAGACACACACAACTACATTATGATATAATCAAAATAAATAAATAAATAAATAAAATGTCCAATTTAATCCTCTTTAATCCCTTTCATATTACAATGCTGTCGATTCTGATTGGTCAGAAGGTGCTGAAGTTTTCTGCCATGGAAAAGTCGTTAAAGGACTGTGTGCATTCTCTGTTACATGATGAGCTGTATATTTCGTACCAAGTTCAACAGAAAGTAAAGGAAAGATTAGTTATAGTTGTTGTAACAGGAAGTAATGTATTTATATGGACATTCCACACCAAATGTAGCTACAAACATTTAAAAAAATATATTTGATGTGCCTTTCTTTAAAAAATAAAAACTGTGTTAGCAAATTGCTGTGGCATAAGAGGAATAAAACACTTCAGGACATGCAGTTATGGGAAAATAATTAGCTTGGGAAAATAATCACCTTACATTTTGACATAACATTAATGCAAAAATTTCAGTTGTAGGAACTTTAATGCTATCGTTGTTTTTTAAAAAATTTTTTTTATAACTGTTTGTTTTTATCTAACTTTGAACACTGTTTGAGCTATATCATAATAACTGTGAACAAACCAAATTGTTACAGAAGATGCTTTTAGAACATTGCAGGAGTGTTATTTTCTTAAACCTGTTGAATTCTTATTGAATGTTCTAATCTCACATATTTCTAAATTTGGCCTGCTAGCTTGATTCTACAATTATATACCCTACCCCCACACACGCTAAGAGCATATAGAGACCTCCTATCCACTACAGAGTTTCTCAAGACACTCAAATTCCTTCAATTCAAAAGAAATCAAAATAGGAGTCCACTATCTAATCTTATTCCATTTTCAAATGGCTATCCAAGAAATCTCCTATATCCGCACACCCCAACCCACCCCCAAAACCTCCTCTCTAACCTACTTGCACTTTCAATTCAATTTGGCTCTGGCAGCACAAAAAAAAGGGGCAGGTCACAATGCAATCTCAGCAAAACATATTGACAGAAATGGAACAACGTATTATTCAACCATTATTACGGCCGAGCCAATGTTATTTAATTACAGGAGTATCGATAGAGCAATATTGCCTGGTGGGCATATCATCCTCTGGCTGAGCGGCTGCAGGATTTCCTTTCTTGAAATAAGTGAATGAATTTATTCCCAGTCTCTCCCGCACTCTTCTTCTGATCTGCAACATCTACAAGACTGTCTGTGATGGATGAAGGATCCAAACAGGGCAGATGTAATCACCTGGACTATGACTATACATAGCACACAAGTTTTGCATTATGCATTATGAATCACCGCTGTCGGCCAACAGATTTTAAGGCATCCAAGGAGACTTTAGAGTGGACATTTAGGTAGATAGGTGTCTGAGGAAAGCACTACATCTCAGTGTGGCTCAGAAAAACATGTACAGGGCCAACTGCTATAAATAGGCTAGCAGGGTTAAGGAAAAAATACATACAAATAATACATACAATCAACATTGTCTTATTGGCTAAAAAAAACCCCGGGATTTCTGGAAGCAAGAAGAACAACTTCACCATGAACCATTCTAACAGCTGCTATAAGATAAGATAGATAATAACAGGAACGAACTTGCCTTGCTGACATTCCATAACATTAAATGTAACAATAAATGGATAAAATGTCTTTAATTAAAAGCACAATGTCATTCATTAATGAATTAAAAATTGTCATCCTTGGCAGATCGACATGGTATAAGAGGTATATAACATGACAGGTTGTGCTGTTATTGGACAATAATCCATTACCACCCTGTAATTCCATTCATTACATTGCAGTGAACTGAAAACTTTGTATTTTGGTGTCATTTTGCTCACTAGACATTCTCCGTTCCCTACACCCAAGAGTGAATTTATGATCAGTAATATGCATGTGTGGCTTTGTCTGAGCGTTAGTTTAGGCCTGATAAATGCTTGTGTGAGAATCGACCAGCTGGGGTGGCTCAGTTCTGTAGCGGAGAGTCGTACTGTGGTGCTGAGTGACAAGGTGTAAATTGGAAAGTGAGAGAAAGTGAGATAGATAGATAGAGAGAGAGACAGACAGACATAGAGAGAGAGAGATAGAGAGAGAGAGAGATTAAACTCTGACTGACTGGCTGATATGACTGGAGTAAAAATACAAATGAATTTTTAAACTGAATCAAACCTTTCTTCCTTACTAGCTATATTTTGTTTAATTGACGAGTTTCCTACTGGGCCTCTCCAGACATAAAGGATGCTGTAAAATAGAAAATAGTAATGTTTATGCATGAGGGACCTACAAAAAGACAAAACTGTTAAATATGCAATGATAGTACTTGGAGAATCTGGAAGGTTTCATAAATACAAAACTTCAAATTCAAAAAGGCTTCTGCAGTATTATTATTATTATTATCCATCCATCTTCTATACCGCTTATCCTTTTCAGGGTCACGGGGAACCTGGAGCCTATCCCAGGGAGCATGGGGCACAAGGCGGGCTACACCCTGGACAGGGTGCCAATCCATCGCAGGGCACAATCACATACACACTCACACACCCATTCATACACTACAGACATTTTCGACATGCGAAGCAGTCTACCATGCATGTCTTTGGTCTGGGGGAGGAAACCGGAGTACCCAGAGGAAACCCCCACAGCACGGGAAGAACATGCAAACTCTGCACACACAGAGCCGCGGCGGGAATCAAACCCCCAATGCTGGAGGTGTGAGGCGAATGTGCTTATTATTATTATTATTATTATTATTATTATTATTGTTATGGTTTGCATTCAAAGGAGACAACATTACAGTATGGCTGCAGGTTCACGCATTCACACATGTATAGCCAAAAAACACAGATATCATTAGCCATTAGACTAAAAAAGAGAGCTGTTATGACAATCATTGTAAAAGTAGTCTAGAATGTGAAAGTAAAGATGAGAAATTGGCACTGGAAAGTGGAGGCATGTTTCTGCATTATCAATTTTAAAGCACACCTATTATGGTTTTGAAATATGCCTAATTTTGTTTTAAAAGTCTCATATACTGTAATAGATCTGCATGCATCCAAGGTCAAAAAAGACTTTAATTTGCTCATAATTTAAATTACAGCATTACCTTTATTTCCCAGTGTCAAAAACGACTCGTTCAATGATCTGTTCTAAAGGATTAATTCTAAACTCATCCTTTCAGAGAGCATACTCTGTTCTGATGGTCAGATGTCCCAGTCTGTTGTGATTGGTCTTACAGCACGTGTCAAAAAGGAAACACCCACTACCACGGGGGGCAGTGGTGGCTTGATGGTTAAGGCTTTGGGTTACTGATCGGAAGGTTGGGGGTTCAAGCCCCAGCACTGCCAAGTTTCCACTGATGAGCAAGGCCCTTGAGTAAGGCCCTTAACCTTCTCTGCTCCCAGGGCACCATATCATGGCTGACCCTGTGCTCTGACCCTAACATGCTGGGATGTGCGAAGAAAAATAATTTCACTGTGTAATGTATATGTGACCAATGAAGTTTCAGCTCCATCTGAAAAAATGCCTGTTTTACCTTACCAATTTGAGCCTGAATCGGACAATGATGCACCGGAAGATAAACCCGAACCACCAGTTGTAGGTAATATTGGGCCCACGGCTGATTAGCAGAGGTATTTCAAGACAATAATATGGGGTATCCGGTTAGCAGAGGCTAACAGCTAACAGGCTTACAGTTGTCCACTGGCTGTCAATGTATACAACACAAAACTACACATATGGAAGACTCGGTAGAAAATATATACATAAATAATTAACTTACATAACATACTTACAGATTGTGATCCAGAGGTGCAAGATGGTCCAAATAAAGTGGGTACGGCCCCATGTTTAATGAATAATTTGTTTTGCAAATCCTGCATTAACTTCAGCTAGATTTGAGAAGCGGTCGTCAATGAAATGACGGGAACACAAACGAAGGTCGGAGTTGAACTGCTGTGGTATCATTTTAAAAATGAATTCTAACCACTGACACTTTATATCCTCATCCTTTGGTAGTCCATGCAAAGTGGTTTTGCTTCGGCAGTGCAAAAAAACAGTGTCTTCTAGACATGGCGACAACAGGAATCTAACTCTTTCAGGGCAACTACTACTGTAGTGTTTGAAGGCAGGTCAAAGCTGTTCGTGAGCAGCCAATGAAGACCAGAGGTGGGTTTTTTGTTACAAACCTACACAGGTTTGTACAGAAACCAGCAAACGTGGAGGAAACTGATGCAAACACATGGAACATGTGAACATCCTGAGCTCAGGATCGAACCACGAACAGATAGCCACTGCACCACTGTAGAACTTCTGTTCTTCATATAAAACCTAATGTCAAGACTTGAAGTCTTGAAAGTCCTCCATTGTTGCTGCTGTTGTTAATGTTACTAGAGTAAAGATTCTGGATTTGGATTAGTAACCATACCGTGCTCAGTAGAATAGCACTTGTAGAACAAGAAGTACTTTATGCCATTGGCATCGACAGTGGTGACACAAACAAGTCTAGTCCTTCTTTTTACTAATATATATGCCAAATATGCCCTTAAACTATACTTCAAACAGGAAGGAAGCTATTGAAGAAAAACTATTTCAGACATTTGACCTTGCTGTGAGCTTGACCCTGTTTGGATCAATTCCAGAAGCTAATCACTTCATCTGCTGGTTACAATAATAGATCCATTTAAATCCTCTAGATGTTCAACCACTCATTTTTGAGGTATCACACTAAATATAATCTTGGATGGATGTAGGACACACAGACAACCTGAAAACAAAACTGGAAGGTTCCATGTGTCAGTCTAAAGGGTAATTGTTAACTGTTAACAGAACGCCTTAAAAAACCTTGAATTTTTCTTTCATAAGAAATTTGTTACAGTTCTAACAAACACACGAGATCAGGGTTATATTTCATTACATTTTCCTACAAAGGAAGTTGTATGAAAAGGTACAGACAATAAACCCTTCCCAATCCTAACCTAGGGCTGCACGATTATGGCCAAAATGACAATCCCGATTATTTTTGATCAATATTGAGATCTCGATTATTTATCACGATTATTCATTGATTTTAGGGACAACATATTTTTACTGCACTTTCACATTTAAATAAACAGACCGCTGCTTTCACCTCCATGTTGTGCTACATTCCTGCTAATGTACAAATCTTTGCATCAAATTAGACTGATCCTTAAAGTACATCAACTCATAGAAGTATAATATAAATAAAATTGTACCCAAAATATAGGATAAGTAAAAATAAAAATGCCATCAACCAAATGAAAATATGAAACCAAATATAACAATATGTAACCAAATGAAAACAATTCAGGCATATGCAGAAAAGGCAATAACAGTGTTTACAGGAGGAGAGACGCAAGACAGTTTCTTTAATAATAATTACAAAAATTTAAGAGCACAGTTGAAGTTGAGTTTGTTTTTTTGTTTTTTTTTGATGTTCAGTGTTGAAGTCTCCTCCTCTTAAATATATTTAAAGCTACACTATTAGACATTTTCCACTCATGGTTCTGGGCTGGAGTCAGTTCTCGAACCGCTCTGTTATATTGTGTATATATCTGAATAATCTCATATAGGATGTGATTGAGTGAGTTAATTTACCAGCCAGATGCAAAGCGCTTTAGTTCAATGGAGTTCATTACTGATGCTCCGATCAGGATTTTTATTACCGAAACCGATCCAGATACCAATCTTTGTTTGTTTAAGCTTTAATCAGGAGGTCCATCATAAACATCAAAAATGTAAGCTCTCTGCTCATGGTCATTGTTAATTGAATTAAAATAATAGCAATGAGAAATACTGTTGGTTAATTGATAAATAAACAAGCATAAAATATTTATTTTTAAATAACTTAAACAATAAAGAGTCCTAATTAAAAGTAGATTAACACAAACATGATCCATATTAGGAAAAAGGCTAATAGCTTTCTAAGGAGATAGCGAACTTATCTTAATGTCAAATTGATATTAAATGCAACCCATCATAATTAAACATTATTTCATTTCTGATTTTATTTATATTTTATGAAGTTAATATAATATCTATTTTTTATATTAAATGATTTATTTATAACTAAGCCCATTCTTGATTATTAAATAATTCCTCACCAATCATAAAGAAGTTTGAATTAAACCTACCTTGTTGCGTTAGCACTATTATTAATTTACTCCGCCCGAAGCCGCTGTGTCTACACAAGCAGGTCAAATTTCAGGTCATTTTGCGGGTTCAATAAAAGATGGTGGTTTGTGAAATTGTTCAGTGTTACTCTTCATCACAATAGCTTCTCTGCAGATTTCCACAATTGTTCGGTTGACTGAGGTGATGAAAAGCAGTGTGAAAGTGACTGTTGCGGTGTAGATGCATTTTGGACTTCCTGTAGTTTTTATCCCGATTGTATTGTACAACTCCAAACAGGTCACTTGCACCGGTGCGAATAAATATTTATTCACAGTCGCACAAAATACTTTTCAGTCGCAAATGCGAATGAAATGGTTGCACTGTAGAGCCCTGAGTTTATCTGCAAAGTTTTTTCTTGCTCGGCGTGATGATGTTTAATGTCCCCGACAACCTCTGTAGTGCCATTTAGCATCATGCTAGTGTCATGATTTCCCCTCGCGCAAGCGCTGGAGCTCGCAGCGAAACTGGCAGCTCGAGCACTAAAATGCTGACACCGTTTCCGGGTTTTGGAACTACAAAATGACTTAATCCCTGCACCACTCTATGGTGATTGGCTGCAAATTTAGGAAGCGCTTGATTTGATCTGTAGTGGAGTTTTCTATGAGCGGAGGACGAACTTTAAACGGCAATATCGCAGTCGATCACGTTCATTTAATCGTGAGCAGTCAAAATTGTAATCGCGATCGATATTCAATTAATTGTGCACCCTATCCTAACCTTAAACTTGGTAACTTTTCCTACAATTTTAGTTGTGCAAATCTTTACAAATTTGCACACTTGAGACTATGTTGGGCCAGAATCTTCCACAGAAAGAGACAGAAGAGCGTCTACATCTTTTCTTGCCATCTATGCTTATGCATTTCAATCTCCGTTAATGAGATCCACTGTGTGTCTGTGTGCAAGTCTTTAAATCCCATTCTGACATATTGATGCACTATTCTGGTAAAAAGACATAATTTCAGCACAGCTCATTCCTTACCCATACATACACATGTTGAGGGAATTGGAGATGCAAGCACTGAAGAAATGTGGTGGATTTGGCCCGGGTGCATGTTATTGTATTTCGAGCTGGAAGTATTTTATGACAAACAGGCCAAATAGACGCAGATTGAAAGTGATGAGTCACTGCTTGTCTGGTTATGTGTCAAAACAGCGATGAGTCTCTGTAAGGACATTAGCTGTTCTCACGCTGATTAGGCAGCGCAGCCAAAAAAGCTCAGTGCGGCCCATGTTGAAAATAATGCTAAAATAGAGATCCAGTGGGACTGGAAAAAAATGATATTAAAATCACTTAGAGACAACTTGCTCAGACACACTCTGAATGTCTGTAATGTAATCTCAATCATCTCAGAATGATGATTTAAGAAAATGATATTTACGCCTCAACACTCAAACCACAGTCATACCTATCATCATCTTCATACAATTTCCTGCTGTATTTCCATCTGCCACATTACAGTCTTTATATAAACATGATTATTTATATATGTAGTCAAAATGCATTTTCTGTACACGCTTGAGGACTGTAAGGTGCACAAACATATCTTCACTTTTATGTAGAACTCTTTGTGATATGATTTAGTATCCATTATACCCATAAAAGTGAACTACTCTTTGTAGTGTGACCTGGTATGTTCAAAAGCCCAGCTGATCTCCTATATGGATGAAAGCCATTTTTGGGATGATGGTCAGGCTTTTTGCTTCTTTCATCTATCATCCCTTGGCCATCCACAAATTCACAGAGTAGCACCTACTTCCTATCAAAGGATCATATTTAGCATTCAGTTACACGTGTGTTGTGAGGAATTTCTAAAATGACCAAAATTGCGCACAACCCAACACTGAATACGAGCGACTTTCCCTGTGTAAATATTTACATAACTTTTTTTGGCCTTTATGCAAAGCATCTGAGCTTGCTGAATGTGGAGACAAACCACATTTTGGAAACTTCTGGAGAAAGGAAAAAGAGAGAAGATTACAGCTAATCGGAGAACCTGCTTTAGGAAAGCAGCTCACAGCAAGGTTAACCTGCCAAGACTCCGAGTAGCTTGCAGTTCCACTGTCTTAGCACTAATAGTGCAGTCATGAAAGGTTTTTTTTTCATTGCTCATCACAAGGACCAATATTATTTTAAGGAATAAATTAAGAACAATTTTAAGTGTTCAGTAAGCATAGCAGATGAATGCTTGGTCAGATTATCCTTTAAACCATGGGTATGGTTTCCATTGGCATAAACGTGTAATGATTCCATGACTTCAGTTAAGTATCTCAAGCGCTCCTCCAGCAACTGTCGCCGGGGTGCTGAAAGGACAGCTCCGGTTCAGCACCACTAGTGTTTTGGACAGCCGGAGAGCGCATGGCTGCAAGGCAAGGCCACAGAACACACACGACTGGCAGCTGATGATCAGCGCGGCAGCTCTCCACCATCCAGCAGCCGGCGGGAGCATATAAAACGGCTTTCTTCCTCTAACAAAGAGAGGGCTAGTCTCCGAAATACTACTAACCTTCTGTTCTCTATTTTCACAGAAGATATGGCCACAGAATAGGATTTTCCTCCCTGGCTGCCTCACCGGAGCTCCCTGACCTCCAAACCAGGCCTCAACCACTCTGGGAGACCGAATCACACTCTCCACAAGCCTGAAGATGACACCAACCCCCGAGCACCTCACCCCACCACACCTTTTTCTCACCCACAAACACTCTCTGTTGAATAAATCCTCCAAGTTCGGCACCTAAGTGGCCTCCTGTGTGTCTGTACTCAAACCGCCGTAGCCTAAGCTCGCTACAATACATGATACAAAAAAAAATCATATGTAAATTATGGAATGTACTGGAGCAAGCACTATTTATAAACTCCTGAATAATGAAGGTTAAAGCCATATTGGTGAAATAATAGGATTTTCCATCCATTTCCCATTTTTTGGTATTAAAGGCAAGTGCTTGTGTTTAAAGATGCTGATGACAAACCCTGTCTCACACACCTCTACTCACAGAAAATTATCATAAGCAGGTGCGCAACATGATTCTGAATAAGACTTTATTATTATCTATTATTGAAGCGTCTATTGGACTTAAGTCGCCAACACTGAATATGACCCAAATTGGGGAAAGCACCTAAACTTTCTGTAACACATTTTAGAGACTTTTGGAGAAAGGATAAAGGGAGATTACAGCTAATCAATAAACCTGTATTATGAAAGCAGCTCTTAGCAAGTTTAACTTGCCTAGATTAAGAGTAGCTTGCAATTCCAGTCACAAAGCAGAGGTTTGTTTTCTCCTTTGTCAGGTTGTACAGCCTGTATATCCTCAAATCCCAATTCAAATTTTTTTAAAGGAACATTACAAAATCTTACAAAATTCTGAAGGCAATCTTGAACAAATACTGTCACTGTGTTTATTTCCCCTTGCTAAGTGGGTCTACTAATTTTTTTTAGGATGCCACAAAACTGGTTTAGCATTGTGTGCAAAGTTTGGACTTAACAAAGAAGCAATAATAATTTTACTATTTTATTATTGACTAACATTTGTTTCTTTCTTTCTTGTTATTTTTAACACTGTAAAGCACTTTGAGCTGCATATTAAATATATGAAATATATTCATTTATATATGAATTTAGCCATCCCTCCTTATTCTATACTGCTTATCCTACACAGGGTCGCGGGGAGCCTATCACAGGGAACTCAACGCACTAGGGTGTCCCCTTTCCAGGGGGCTGGATCATTGATCTCCAGCTGTGATCCCTGGAGATTTTTTGGCCACTTGAACCATCCTCTTCACAGTGCGTTGAGACGATATAGACACACGTCCAATTCCAGGTTGATTCATAACATTTTCAGTTGACTGGAACTTCTTAATTATTGCTCTGATGGTGGAAATGGGCATTTTCAATGCTTGTGCTATTTTCTTATAGCCACTTCCCATTTTGTGAAGCTCAACAACCTTTTGCCGCACGTCACAGCTGTATTCCTTGGTCTTACCCATTGTTATGAATGACTAAGGGAATTTGACCTGTGTGTTACCTCATATTTATATCCCTGTGAAACAGGAAGTCAGGGTTGAATAATTTCCTGTTCCTAGTCACTCAGGTGTACTAAAATATGTAAAATATCAATGGGAATATACTTTTCTCATATGAATTCATAGTGGTGCCAATAATTGTTGCACACCTATATTTAACAAAGATATCTTTTTATAAACCTGTGTTTTGTTTGCAATTGTTTGATATCCATGAGAGCAGAGTATTTTTGTGAATTTTTTTTTAACAAAAGATCAAAAGGTTCAACAATAACAGCAATTTTCCACAGCATTCTTTGCTCATATTTACCAAGGGTGCTAATATTAGCGGGGACACTGTGTATGGATGCCACAGTCTCCTTAACTCCAGCAGAACCATTTCCTCTTTAGATTAAGTGCTCTGCCCCATGTCTGTTTCCTTCCTTACTTTCCTTATATCATTGTCAATGTTTCATCTGCTTTCTGCTTTCTTACGTTTCCAAATTTCACCGGATAATCCCTCTATCTCATGTCATCCAGAAGAGGATTGGAAGAACGTTTCCTCCTCATGTTGTCTCAGGTTTTTTTTTTTTTTCTTGCCACAGTCACCACTTGCTTGCTCATTAGAGATCTATATCTTCATCCAGATTTCTGTAAAACTGCTTTATGACGATGTCTATTGTTAAAATTGTTTGCTATACAAATAAAATTGAATCAATCCACTTCTTTCTTTCTATCACGCACACACACACACACACCCGCACACACGACTCAGACAGACAGGAAGCCAGAATCATCCTCCGCCAATTGGACGCCAGAGCTGGAAATCCTCCCCAGACATATAGATCATCGCAGACAATAACCAGGTCGCTGGAAAGAGGACAGACAGATAGACAGACAGGCAGACTGACTGGGGACACACTAACTAGATGATCCGGAGAGACACCGTCAGAGCGATGACGAGACACAAGCTCTAATCATGTTTAATTAACACTGGGTTCTCAACAGATGCCAATAACACATCAGCTAATGCTGTTAGCATAGACTTGGCTTTGTGCAAGCGCTCTGACAGATTTCTGTGCCATTTTTCAAAGTGGTAACCTAATAAATTATGAGCACTGCTGCGTCTATCGCACAGCAGGGCATTTTCTTTCTATTCGTCACATTCCTCGTGCCCGTTGTGTCGATGCGTCTGCGCTTTATTAGATGCTGTTATTGTGGTGGGCAGAAATATCCCACAGTTCCCATAGGCCGAGTCGATCAATCATGAGTGCTTATTGAGATGTGGCACATTGCACTGTGGAGACTTCCTCCAGCACTTGGCTTGCTTTAGACTGGACGGAATAGATACGAGACTGTAGAAAACTGTTTTATTTAAGGCGCACTTGCCTCATCTGATTTGCGTGGCCACTCTATGTCCAGTATATCGGTTTATTTTCTGTGTTACAATGAAGACAGGTTTGTACACTGCTGGGTTTTTTGAGAATTTCGTGTGAGCTGTAGATTGCTACATCTTTTTAATTACCAGCAAGTCAAACCTAGTTCATCACAATACACACCCTAGTGCTGCATTGTGTGTGTGTGTGAGTGAGTGAGAGAGAGTGAGAGAGAGAGAGAGAGAGAGAGAGAGAGAGAGTGCATATTTTTAACAATTTTGCACTCAAAATCTTTCAGAATTCTTCACTGTTTATGATGTGCTATCACACACTATTTCTAGCTAAAACTGTGCCAACTCTCAGTGCTTCAAAACATTCACACCACACTGACAAGGTGTAACAACGACAAACAAGCTCACATGAGGCATCCCCTTACATCTGGATAAAGATGCTGCCAACACACACGCACACACACACACACACACACACACACACACTCACACACACTCACACACACTACTATCAAGTAGTAAACTGAAATGAAATAAAATAATAATAATAAATATAAATAAAATATAAATTCAAAGACTGAAAACCTGAATTCAAAAATAGAAGCACTGAAACCAAGAAAAGTAAAATAAAATATGAAGAACAAAGAAACCCTTTTGTTAGTAGGAATAAAATGAAAATGTAAACATGAATTATAACGAAGCAATTTAATTTAAAAATAACATGAAAGATAAAATAAATTTAAACAATATATAAGGAAGTAATTTGATTAAATTGGATGAAATATAAATGTATATATTAGGTGTTTAATATTACATTTTAAGTAAGTATTAACAATGAAATTTAATTAGTAGGAATAAAATAAACATGTATACTTAAGTGGTAAGAACCATTTAAAACAAATTAGAAATGTACAGTATTTAACAAGAGCAAGGACGGTATTTAATTAAAAAGAATATCATAGAAGATGCAATAAAAATGTACAGTAATTGTAAAGAATAAGGACGTAAGGTCTTTAAGAAATAAAATGAAAGATAAAGTGAAAATTTTAATATGTATTTAAAAAGTGTACTTAAAAAAGAATAAAGTGGAAATATACATGCAAAGAAGAAAATGTACTTTAATTAAATGCAAAAATTTTAAAGATGTATTTTCAGTGGGTTTTTTTCCCCAATTTTATATTGAGCTTATATTGAGTTTTTTTTTTGTTTTTTTTTTTACTTCATAAAGATGATAAGAAAATGAAGCCTTGCCACATTTATTCCTGCATTTTACAGCAATGTTGCATAGAAGGCCAGTATTGGATGTATATGTGCTTCATTATATACATATACTAAAATAACTGTAGCAACCGAACAGGTAGATTCTCAGTCTCAGCTGTTGGCATGTGGCAGTACTGTGTGACAAAAGCACTAATGAGCTGAATGCTATGCGTGTTATATGCTGTAATATAACATGACATAGTGTACATATTAAGAGCAAATGGCTTACACTGACCTGTAAATATCACTTGCAGTATAAGACAAACCTGATCTTATGAAATCTTGTGAAACTGTAAATAAATGAGGATGATGTGGATTGATTTTGTTTGATTTCACACCATGAAGTAATGAAGTTATAAGTTAAGAACTAACCCCACCTCTAACCCTAACCATAACCTTTGTGCAATGTCTAGAACATTCACTGGAAGTTCTTCATGCCTTCGTGTAACTGTTCATCTGCGTGCACACTACACAACTTTCACAATCTCAGAATCGCTAACAATTCCAACTACACTTTAGACTTCAATCATCACTTATATTGTGAACATTTTATTGAGAAGTTTGCACAGTACACAACATGAAGCACACCTGATCCCCAAAATCCTGCTTCGTCACGAAAATAAATGCTGTCTATCATGTGACTGTGACTTTATTGCTATTTTGTACAGAAACAAATAAGACAAATTAAAGAAAGCGTAGAGGAAATATTGGTCTGGGAGTTCTGGCCAGCGAAGGTTCTCTGTTTTGCAAAGAGAACTGGAGGTACAGTGGAATAAAAGTTACTGTGTTTATACTATACATCATGTTTCTTTTCATTTTTGAAAAGAACACATTCATTTTGGGTGTGGCAGGATGAATAATTTATTTAGTTACCTGAATAATTAACAGTGCAGCAAGTTTAAAACATGTTAAATGAAATTTAGCAACTGTGAATCTGTGTTGTTGCCATAGGAACACAGCTACACGCTCAATATATTTAAAAAAAATAAATAAAAATCCTAAAAGCAGCAAATCATAAACCAGATATCTATCATCTTTCATGTAAATAATGGCTGATGATGATTTGACTTTTACATTGTTAGGGGCCAAGCACAGCAGATAAGTAGGCACCTACTGTAATCCTCATTCTTATTATTATTCCACTCTTGAATCTATGGCAGCCCATATAACCATACATAGGAAAGTTATGAAATTTGGCACACAGATAGGGGACAGTCTGAAATGTTACCATAGCAAATTTGGAGTTGTTATCTCAAACCCTCTAGTGCCACCAACAGCTCAAATTTGCACTCATGTTTATGCTAATAACCTTTGAACCATAAGGGCCAGAAACAAAATTCATTTGAGGCTAGAAACAAAATTCAAACGACAAAACTCATTTTTCATCATGAAATTCTTTCTGCCATTTTTAATTTTCTAAAAAAATCTACTTTTTCAAACTCCTAGACCATTTATCCAACTATCATGAAAATTGAATCAGTTCATCTTCAGACCATGCCAACAAAAAGTTATAGAATTCAAGTTGATTAGTCAAACCATTCTCAAATAATGCACATATGCATTCGACAATGAGAATGCCAAAATGGACATGAGGCTATAGCTCTGTAACACTTTTGCATATTCACACCAAACTTAGTAAATGTCATAGCCATCTTGACGTGATTGTACCTGCACAGTTTCAGAATAGTGCCACCTAGTGCTCATGAGATATTAAAAAACATACTTTTGCTTTTCGGACTGTTTGTTTGATTTTCACTAAATTTAACTCAGATAATTTTCACTCCATACCATCACTAAGTTATGGATTTCCTGTTGATAGACCAGACTGGACTGTCGGTCATGCTCTGATGCTTGATTAGCTCCTTACTTTGCCTCTGTTGTGCTTGGCCCCATATTTGCTGCTTGCAGCTATATTTATTATTATTATGACTATTATTATTATTATTATTATTATTATTATTATTATTACAGCTTTCAACATTATCCCACTATTGTTGATGGAACACTTTTCTAGCTAAAACTGTTCCAAATCTCAGTGCTTCTGAATATTCATGTGAAGTGAAATTGAAATGAAATTAAATAACAATAACAACCGCTACATACAGTTAGAGAAATATTGTGTATTTCACCTTTTACAACATCTACAATCCTTCCTTAAGTACACTGCAGATTTCTTTATTTAAAAAAAAAAATAAGAAAAGGAAAATAATATGTCAGTGGACGCTCACAAGGATAGGATGATAAATCTGTGTGTGTGTGTGTGTGTGTGTGTGTGTTTCACACATGCTTGCGTGTTGATGTGGTAGTGGGTAAATGTTGTCATTGTTCGGGTAAAGCACACCTCAGGCTCAACAACAACAGTAGCTAATTACACTTTGATGCCCATCTATTATACATCACATCTGAGACCATTAACACAATGAGCAGTCTCAGTTGGGTCAGGCAGTGCGCACACACACACACACACACACACACACACACACACACACACATGCAACACCTGCCCTACATTCAGCATTGTGTTTGTATGAGTTTAAAGTGTGTTTACTTATTAATGAAATATATATCTGATGTGTTTAATATGAAATTGTGTTTTGGAAAGTACTGGTTATGCATGTGTGTGTGTGTGTGTGTGTTTGTGTGTTATTATACTCTGCAGCATACTGACAAACCCTCCCTCTGTAAATTAGCTTTTTTTTATGTGCACCCTCAAGTACTTGCAATTACACATCCACCCTTAAGGTTAACTCATCACCATGGTAACAGCCTGCCTGGCCTATGATTTGCTAATGAAACATTATTACCAATACACACTATCCAAACAGCTCATTCATAACACACACACACACACACACACACACACAATATGCTCAGATCAATTTTTATAAGGCTAAATAAAAGGCTGTGTAAAGTTCGGTCAGTCATGTGAAATATCGGTCAGTGCTGCCAGATGAGTCTGTTTGGAACAGTTGATTATGAAGCGCTGCTCTAGCTTCTGCCGTGTTCGAGCTTGTGACACGGAACCATGACACTGAGTTGACGTGGAACCTTGCAAGCAGGCAGGTCTTGTTAAATAGGGTGTGAAAGTGTCACTGGTGTGTGTGCGTGTGTGACCATCCATCTGGGTGAAGCTGTCTTACCCAAAGGTTTCTTTTTCAAGTGTCCTACTTTTCACTTGCATTTACTTGCTTGTTACTGTGTGTGTGTGTGCGTTAGGGGTTTAACACAATACCACTATCTGTATTTGTATTTGGCGTTAAACTAGAAGTGGGTGTGGCCTAAACAAAACAAAGAAAAAAGTATTAAATGTATTTAGTTACATTCCTATTGTGTGTGCGTGTGTGTGAACATCATGCTATTATAATTGTATAACACAATATTATGTGGAATAGAAAATGAATAGAAATGTTCATAATACTCTATTTGAACCCTCTACATAAGGATGACATAACACTGTCCTTCTGTATGTCCTACTCATGACAGTTTATTATTTGTTTCATAAACAAGATTATAATAACAGCGGAGAGATCAGAGCTTGGAAGGGATTAAGATGCCCTTATGTAAGTATTACAGTTATGTCATAAATAGCTTACATAAAGTTTGTTTTTTTCTATTTACTGAATGCAAGAACATCAGTTTGTCATGTTACTCTTAAAGGGGTCATGACATGTTTTAAAAATATATATTTTATTATCTTCCCTGAGGTGTTTTTTTTTTTTTTTGCATAAAAACCATGCAAAATTTAGTAACATGAACTTTTCCAATCCTATCTCTGACCCTGGGACTAAAACGTTCAATTTTTGTGTCCTTTACCTTTAAGACTTCAGTGTAACCACCCACTGGTGTGATTGGCTATTTATACTGGCTATGTGATAGCTTTGCCTATGAACTAATTAACAGTGCCCCCTGCCATAACACAACATAATTAACTTAGCACCTTAGTGAAAAAAAGAAAAATAAATAAATAATAATGAAACCCTCATTTTTTGTTGTAATCGAGCAAAATCCTGGTGTAGCTCCTGTCTCTGTAAGTGAGCGTCACCACCAGGGTGTCAGTATATCTGTTTGATAGTCACCAGAATCCGAGAGACATCCCGCAGCTCCTTGCCCTCCTCCATGTTTCCTGGGTGAAGTGTCCGACTGTCTTGGTAGTCGGTGCACCTTGCTGTAGGGGCAAAGGTATTTGCCTGTGTGACATCACAAATCCCGCCACATCCAAACGAGCCCTTTTTGGAGCTTGGTTAAATAAATGGAGGACATATTAAGCTTTGAAACTTGCAGGGCATTTTAATGGCACAATGACCTATTATATGTCAAAAGATCAAGGAAAATATTTTTCTCGTGTCATGACCCCTTTAAAGAACGTCTCCATAACAACAATTAGATGTGTTTGTTTGTTAAATGATAAACAGATTGTTTTGAATCTGTTTATTATTAGGCTTATATTATGTGGAGCATCTGCCATACCACACCCGAAGTAAGTTTTTAAGTATTAGAACGAGCCCTTTAAAATAAACCGGCAGCCTGTGCAACATCTTCTGGCCAAACAGATTCAAGAATTCGACAGTGCTATGTTAAAATGTAATAATAATAATAATAATAATACAGTCCACTAATTTAAGTGGACTAGTGGCATTCCAAGAGTGCTGATATTTAATACAACAGCACTGGTACATGCCACTGTTTGTAATAGTGATCATTGTTTGTAATGCTTAATTATATCAGACAGAAAAAAACAGTAGTATTATTTCTGTTAAATATAGCTTACATTAAGTTTTTATTATTTTTTTTTTCATTTACCACTTGCACGATTATTAGATTTATGTACTTAATAAATGTTCAATCTGCTGTTGTGAAGAGTCAATTACACAAAAAAAAAACCCCACAAACACTCTCAGTTACTAAGAAACATCTTGTTGTGGCAGTGATTGCATTACTTAAGAGGTTATATGATACTGCATATTTAAATATGTAGAGTTTTATGGTCAGAAAGCAGCTAAATTTGTCAGGATATAAAAAGAAACATGCAAACATGATGTGCAACATTAATATAAGCAGGATTTGTTCTACACCATAGGGCCCATCTCTCTCTCTCTCTCTCTCATTCTCTCTCTCTCTCTCTCTAGATGTTTATCAGGGGGTTGAGCACAGGCCAGACACATACAATGCCTACTAAAAATACCCCAGCAGCTGCTGGAAAGGAGAATCGCGCAGGGCCTCTCATCCTCCACCATGACAGAAAGACTTTAGGGAAGAAATCAGCCAGCATTTATTGCATCCTTTGACAATCCATCAGATCCGAGCAGTAGAGCGCACATACACATATACACTTCGACACACACTACCATACGCACAGTTTCTGTAGGGGAAGCACAAACATTTAATAACAAACAAATAATGGGGCACCCTCGAGCAAGCACCACATGGAACCAAAGGCCTGCTAAATAGGGCTTAAATATACGGCTTATGACTGATTAGCACCTTCAGCTAATTCCAGCCGTTTTTATATCATGGCAAAGCACAGGCAGAATGTTTTGCTTTGCTTATGTGATAATTCGTCTTGGCATTTAAATTACACCAAATACGCTTGGATGTGAATCCAATTAACATATAGCTCATTAGCCTTAAAAGGATGAATAAGCTTTTGCCCCTTGTTTAAGTATTTTCAAGATTTGTGTAGGAACGTGATCCATGTCCTTAGATGCAGGCTAAGCTAAAGTCGAGTGAGCAGACAGGGATGGACACACACTCGAGGGCTGTGTCCAAAATCGCATACTGTGACAGTACCTGCTGCATTCGATTCAGTACCTACTGACACAGTACGTACTGATCAGTATATGTGTGTAATATGAATACAATACAGACATACTACATCCGCCATGTTGGCACTGTCACGTGTCCTACAATTTAAAAAGACCTGACACGCTGCCTTCTGCCATTTTTGATTCTGACAGCTCTTCCGTGCCAGTCCTGTTGCCTTATGGGATAGCGCAGTGTGCATCGCGTCCATACTGCAGAATCTCAGTGGAAGCAGTAGGTCATCCGGGTATTTCTCACCTACTGTATTTTGAATACTGAGAATTCAGACATAGTGCTTCTTTGGTGTACTGCTTTTCACCTACTGTATAGTAGGGTAGTAGGGATATTTGGACGCAGCCATGCACTGATAGACACAAGACACCTACCGAATCACTTACATGCTTGAAGCAGCATGGTTAACCTCTTAAATGCTCACACTCATCAGTCTTGAAGCGACACATTATCCATTTAGTTTGTGTAATTACTGAATAATTCATAGAATTTGTTGCACATTATAAGCCAGGACTACAATTGGGAAATAGTCAGTGGAAATGAAATGTAATCATTTATAGATTCGATCTTATATATTTCATCGTAGAACAGTGACTATAGTAGGCTTGCTTTTACTACTGTAATTAAGTTAATTCATCTGATTAGAAAATAGTATAAACTAGAGTTGGACACGGAAATTTTTATGCGTCATATGGAACATGAAAAGAAAGATAAAAAATAAATAACAGCATAAAATTAAGATAACGTGCTTGAAGCGTGCAAACAGAAAGCCGCCTTATCGTGCGAGTACAGAATTGAGTTCTCTTTAGCAGCTTATTATGCTTGGACGGTCAAATAAATACACACACATCATGTCAAAATGCAGGTCTAGCCGAGTCCTCATGCAAACACAGACGGTTATGTCTTAAGTGAATGTAAACAGTTGGGGAAAAATATCAGGTGTGTGTCAATACAGTTTGGATCTCTGCATGAGGTCTTAAAGTGACTGCAGTTTAATAAATCTGCTGCTGTCTGAGTCATTAATGTTCATCAAACAGCAACACACAAAGAGAAAATCCCTCACTCACTCATCTGACTGGATAACCAATACATTTAATAAGAGTCACTGTATATATCATACACTGAAGTTTATTTTATTTTACATTTAATTGCTTTATTCAATTTCTGTTGTATTTCTTACTTGAATACTACTGATAGACCTACCTGAGAAAACGTAGCGGTATCATCAAATACAATTGTAGTCATATCGCCCTTCCATAAACATTAGCATTTGATGATTCCAGTCTTGAATTTCACGTAAAAGGTGAAATATACTTCTTAATGTAGTAAATATCATAAGCCCTGCTGATAGGGAATTTTTTTTTCTTTCAATTTAGGAATTTAAATGAAAAAAGTTCCAAGAACAGAGCTGTGTTCAGAAATGAGTTTGTTACAAGTTTCTCGAATATTGTGGAGTTTGCTTGATTTTGGATTCATTTCTGTGATCGCAATATCCCTAAATCCTGGAGAGACTGATTTGTGCTTTGATTGGACAGCATATGCATAGTCTAAATTTCTCATCCAATGGCCTTTTGGGTAAAATAAATAAATAAATAAAAAGTTGATATTGATAAGTAAATAATCTGACTTCATGTCTTCATGTATTATGGATGTGTCTGTAAAAAAATATTAGCTCAAAAGGAGAATGAATCTTTCACTCAGTGCAATCCGACTACATGATCTGCTGCATGAATCTACAGTCTAGGCTTTAAGGAAATCAGCCCCAGCCCCCCTTCTTCATACCATTCTGTGTATTTTTCAAATGACCAATGGTGTCAAAAATAATCTGCTTAACAGCAAATAATCTGATGTGGAAGCCAAGAATGAAGCCTTATTTATCTTTAAATCTTGCAGACATGAGGAGAATTTTTCCCCTGTGATCACTGGGTTGTGCTTGTGTGATGCCCCGACTCTGGGTTACTTGAGATAAATCATGAGAAAACTTGTGTTTTTCAGGCTCCCTGCCTTCTTCAGTAATTTCTCTGCACTACTCCACTCAGATGACAGACGGCTGTGGCTTTTTTACTCCACTCCCTGCGTCTCTCTCCCCTCCTGAAACCCGGCAGCAAATGAAGAAGCCTTTCAGTGACTCTATCAGTGCGAGTTATGGAGCACAGAAGGGAATGTAATTACCCTGTGAGGAGTGAAGTTTGGCCAATGCATCATCGAGCTTTCGGCTTTAATATATGGAAGTGGAGAGCATCTCCATAAACAAAAACATTACAGTGACGGTGATGATGATGATAGATCACACGGGGGAGACGTCTGACTGCTAAATAAACAGCTTTAGTCGGATTAGTGTACACAAACACACTAACACAAATGGATCTCTCATGAAACTGATATTGATCTATTCGGGTTTGAACTGTTCTAGTGAGACAAGTCAGACTGTATTCTGCTACATACCAGCTTAATCTTTATTGTTAGGCTGAGGTAGAGATGACTATATTGTGTTGTGTTGTGTGTGTGTGCTCTAGTATCAAGGAACTGCTTAAATATCCTTTTGTGGCCGTTTCAGGATCCATTTGGCAAATCAATCCAAACCAAAGAACCCAGAGGATAAAGACAAGAGCTTGTCCCCTGAAAAGCATTGTGGTTGATAGTAAAGAGTTACATATGCACAAATCCTACTTGTCCATTTTCAATATGATATTGGTGTACGAGCGAATAACCAACATTGACTCATGTCAACTCTGTGTAAGCTTCTGTGGGCAAGTTACATGAAACATCATTGGGACAGAAGTCGTGGTCACTGGAGTGCTCATACTAGTACAAATACTGAGCTAAAATCCTGTTAGAGAGGGGTTAGTACAGCAAGAAAAACTCTGACAAGTCAAGCTTACTAGTGCTTAGACTCTGGTCCAGAAAAAAAGAGCTTTAGTGCTTCAGTCTTTATCTCTGAAATGAGCAGCATTCATCTGTACAGTTTCTGTAGACCATAAGTTCCCACTTACAGTGCCAATGCAGCATATCTGGTTGCAATTCCCGTCCCTGATGTCATTGCAACTAAGCATGGAATTTCATATGAATGAATGCAGCTCAATTTCTGAAAGGATTTTGAATATCAGTGGATGTACAAAGTAGTTACTATTTGTGCACATTTATACCAAAGCCACTGACAAAGCCATGCCCCAGGTAGGGAACTACTCCTATATACAATGGCTGTGAGAGTGTATTAAGTTTACATTTACAGTATCTCACAAAAGTGAGTACACCCCTCACATTTTTGTAAATATTTGATTATATTTTTTCATGTGACAACACTGAAGAAATGACACTTTGCTACAATGTAAAGTAGTGAGTGTACAGCTTGTGTAACAGTGTAAATTTGCTGTCCCCTCAAAATAACTCAACACACAGCCTTTAATGTCTAAACTGCTGGCAACAAAAGTGAAAATGTCCAAATTGGGCCCAAAGTGTCAATATTTTGTGTGGCCACCATTATTTTCCAGCACTGCCTTAACCCTCTTGGGCATGGAGTTCACCAGAGCTTCACAGGTTGCCACTGGAGACCTCTTCCACTCCTCCATGACGACATCACGGATGTCGACTCCACCTTCCGTTTGAGGATGCCCCACAGATGCTCAATAGGGTTTTGGTCTGGAGACATGCTTGGCCAGTCCATCACCTTCACCCTCAGCTTCTTTAGCAAGGCAGTGGTCGTCTTGGAGATGTGTTTGGGGTCGTCATCATGGTGGAATACTGCCCTGTGGCCCAGTCTCTGCTTCAGTATGTCACAGTACATGTTGGCATTCATGGTTCCCTCAATGAACTGTAGCTCCCCAGTGCCAGCAACACTCATGCAGCCCCAGACCATGACACTCCCACCACCATGCTTGACTGTAGGCAAGACACACTTGTCTTTGTACTCCTCACCTGGTTGCCGCCACACATGCTTGACACCATCTGAACCAAATAAGTTTATCTTGGTCTCATCAGACCACAGGATTTGATTTGTAATACATCCAGTATCAACTAAAAAAAAGAAAAAGAAAAAAAAAGTCATGCTCGACATGTTGTGCAACTCATACACACCACTCCTCTGGCTGCTTACAGCACGTTTGACAGCACCAATCACCTCGTCAGTGACAACAAAACGAACAGCATTAAAGTAAACAGGGTGTGTGGTGGCAGAACACATAACAGCTGCAGACTGAGGATGAGGCTCAGTTCCTGCATTGAATAACAACTGATCAGAGATAGCATAAAAGGGAAGGGCTATGTATTCAGACAAAAAGATGTAACCATGCAACGGTCAAGCAAAGCTGGAAATATTAACATTGTTTAAAAAAATGTAATGCTCAAACAGTGATCAAAGCTAGATATAAAAGACACATTGAAAACGTGTACAAACATTAGGTGGGACATACGTAAGTACATTAGTTGGAAATAATTTTCTGAAACACAAAGGGATATATAAAACATACATCCTGGTTTAAGCTGCTTTTCACTAAGGCACAAACAGCTAAACTTAGATATACTTTAACCACTTGTTGTTAAAGAAGGTAACACTTTATAATACGGATCTGTCATTAATGATTAACTACACAGGAAGAAATTAATAATACAATATTAACATTATAGTAACTTCTATTAACTAACTAGAAACTCTGATTAATGAATTAGTAAGTACTAGCACACAGATGAATGCGGTAGTTCACTGTTAGCTATTTTGATGGGGATTTTGATCAATTGAATTTAGGGATTTTGATTATCTGAATTGAATTAATTTGTAAATATATATTTTGATTCATTAAGCTCTTTTTTTGCGGGGGGGGGGGGGGTACATTGATTATGTAAACAATCTTGTCAATTCGTTAACAGTAGCGGTTTCGCATTAATTATGAAACTGTATATATTTTCTTAATAGTTCTCCGAGAGGCGTGAAAAAAAAAAGAAGTAATTATTGATTAGCTAATAGTGAACTACCGCATTCATCTGTGTGCTATTACTTACTAATTCGTTAATCAGAGCTTCTAGTTAGTTAGGGCAGTGGTAGCTTGGTGGTTAAGGCTCTGGGTTACTGATTGGAAGGTCGGGGGTTCAAGCTCCAGCACTGCCAAGCTGCCACTGTTTGGCCCTTGAGCAAGGCCCTTAACCCTCTCTGCTCCAGGGGCACTGTATCATGGCTGACCCCGCGCTCTGACTCCAGCTTCCTGACATACTGGGGTATGTGAAGAAAAGAATTTCATTGTACATATGTATATGTGATCAATAAAGACTCATTATCATTAGTTAATAGTAGTTACTAGAAAGTTAATATTATATTATACATTTCTTCCTGTTTATTTAATCATTAATGACGTATTCTAAAGTGTTACCGTAAAGAAATATAAACATATAGAATGCGTCTCTCTCTCTCGAAGTTATAAAAATAAACATTACAGAGAACCTGGGAAGCCAACTTACATAAAACATCATTGGGGCAGAAGTCACGGTTACTGGAGTATTAGCCTGACATCTACTATTGCTTCATGGTTACTTCCTGGTTCGAGACTATTTAAGCAGCCCCTGTTTATTAGCTCGTTACAAAGTCTTGCGATTCCTAACAAATGCATAATTTCCGAGCCCAAATTATAGTTTTGTTTCTTTATTAAATGAGTGTTATTTATTCAAATTACTAGTCTTAGATTATGTAAAGCATCTGCCATACAAGCCAATGAGAATTAGCTGTTACTATAGAAATGATAACATATTAGAACCATTAGTCCATTAAAATAACCTGCGACTTTACCTGAAGCAGGAACTACTGTTAACTTTCTGACCAGTTCAATTAAAGAATTCAGCAGCACTGTGGTATAAACCAATTTAACATTCAGGTTCTAAAAGAAAATAAGCTTTTGAAACGCCCTCACCCTGTGTTCATTTAAATCCTTCCCTATATAAGTTTTAACACAAAGAATAAAAATGTTCTATTTTTTTTCTTACAGCCGTCATCCTGAAAAACGAATTGCCTCTGAACAGAGCTAGTGACAGGTTCTGTTTTGTCTGATAATGTTGAACAGTTCACTTCAAACACTCTTATGCTTGTTCAGCCATAAACAAAGTGTCCTGCAGCACCCACACACCACTCATAGTCAAAACATATTCATTTATTTCCACAGCTTTATGTGCTTGGTTCACATACTGTAGGGATTAGGTTCGGGTCACTCTGACAGAGAGTTTTGATTTTTAAATGAATTTTGGACGCTGTCATATCCATCAATCTTTTCTTTACTTTCACACCTGCTTGAAAATGAATGAGCTTGGGAATGTTGTATGTAATGCAAATGTTTTCATTTATATTTTTATATCTAATTTATGTTTATATTGTTAGTGTTTGAGATATGGAATATTATATTGGTTATTCTGAAATAAATATTACATTTATTGTACTGTATATTGCTGTAAGTCTAATGGGATGTTCTGGGTTAATGAGACTCATTGCTAAGGAGTGAGCAGAAAATGAGGGTGCTATCCTGTTATATCCAGCTGAGTGTGTGTGTGTGTGTGTGTGTGTGTGAGAGAGAGAGAGAGAGAGAGAGAGAAAGAGAGAGAGAGAGAGAGGGGAATTACATTTGTGAGACCCCAGGGTGAGAAAAAATGAGTGAGATGGTCGCAGAGTGAAAGAGACTTAAGTGATTTAATAATGATCAGGGTTTGAAAGGGCTTGTACCATGAGCCCCCTGACAGGACTTTTCATTCCCCAAGCAGAGTTCACATCTCTGGGCAGTGTTCCAATGCCACACACACACACACACAAATGCACGCACAAAACCTGAATCTCTTTTTGAGGTTTGTACACCCACTGTGATACTAAGTGAGCCAAACTCCATCATTTCAGTCCTCCATCTGCTAGCAAATTGTCTCTCTAGTACAGACACACACACACACACTTACACACACTACCTACTGCACTTACAAATAGACCCAGTCGAAGCGAAAGGTCACTCATTTTTAAAGATTCTGTCTCTTCTCTGAACAGCTCTAACCTCTCTGCTCATCTAAAGTGTACAGACCTCGAGTTCGCTACACACTCAAAATGAGAACCACTTACAGCTGACCTTCTCTCTGTATTTTTACAAAATTGTGCGCATATGTATGAGTGTGTGTGTGTTTGTGTGTCAATCGGTTTGTCCTGATAGATGTATTATATACATTTTTCCAGCTATTCTGTAATTAAAACAAAACAAAACAATCAAACAACACCATATGAAGCGTACTACTACTAAAAAAAAAGCATCTGCCCATACCGTGCAAACCTGCAAAGGTTTTGCATCTTTATTAACTCAGTCATGCCAAATGTATACATAATTTTGTAGGCATAATTTTGTGTTTACAGTCAAATTCCATTTAAAATTATTTTTCTCAGTTATCCTGTTAAGTTTATGTTAGCTAGCAAGCTTCCAATAGATATTATATACATATAATTTCCTTTAAAATCCCACAGAAGTCCTTTCAGGTTGGTTTGTTAACTGACATACACACATTGATTAATGACACTAATTAAAAAATCAAACAAAAAAAACTGAAATTCTGTAAGGGTAACTCATGTTGGGGCAGTGGTGTCTCAGTGGTTAAAGGCTCTGGGTTACTGATCAGAAGGTGAAGAAGTGCCCCAGCATTGCCAAGCTACCACTGTTGGGCCCTTGGGCAAGGCCCTTAACCCTCAATTGCTCAGGTGTATAAATGAGATAAATGTAAGTCGCTCTGGATAAGGGCATCTGCCAAAAATGCCATAAATGTAAATGGTAGCTAGCTGGCTAGTTTTAGTTTATGAAAAATCCCCCAGTAATCCTGTCAGGTTAGCTCATGTTCGCTAGATGGAAATAAAGTTTATTAATAGCTGTGAATGTGAGCCAAAAATATACAAATAAAAATAACAAATCCTGCAAAGTTAAGCTATAGTTAGCTAGTTGGCTAACATTAAAATATGACTTTAAAACTCCACAGAGATAATATGATGTTGTTGGTTTTTTTTGTCTTATTGTGTTAGCTAGATAGTTAATGTTAACAGTAAAGATTATTCACAGCTATGAATGTGACATACAAACCCCAAGAAATCCTGTCAGGTTAGCTCATGTTAGCTAGCTGGCTTACATTAAAACATGACTCTGGTTAGCTCATAATATCTAGCATGCATCAGTAATGATGGTATAAGATGATGAATATGACATACAATCATCTGAGAAATGATACTTTCTGACTCATTAGCTTGTCTTAGCTAGCTAGTTAGTACTCGCAGGGAACATTATAAACAACTATGAATGTGACAGAAAAATTACTCAGAAATCATAGCAGGTTAGCATGTTACCTAAGTAACCAGCATTAGCAATGAAGATTATGAACATGAATGTGCCTCAAAATATTCTCAGAAATATTGCCTGGTCAGCTTATGTTCGTTAGCTAGCTAGAGTTAGCAGTGAAGATTATGTGTAAACATCTATGAATATGACTTGAATGTGAGCTTAATTTGAGCTGGATCCTGCCAGAACAGGATCCGCCACCTCTAAAATATAGATGCGTTCTGCGCAAGGTTCTGCATTCCAGAACCTTTTCTATGTGGATCTGGCAACTCTGCAGCTGGATGTAAAGTCTCCCACAGCAATATTATCAAAACAAATAGTTTTAGTTTTTACTTCACCAAAAGTAAATCAGAACAACAATAAACGCCAATAGAAATGCTCAAATATCGCTAATAGCCAATTAATAGCTTCTTTCACATAACATAATCATTATAAGAAAGCACTTATCATTACCAGCAGAGTCCAAGAGAGCGAGCAGCAGCAGCTCACTGATGAAGCAGTTTGGTGACCATTCCCACGACTAGCAGTTATAACGCTAAACGTTGTCAACCTGCTCTTGGCTTTGAAAGTGAGATTGACTGCCCAGAATTAAATAGAGTTAACAACCCACTTACATTCTTTCAGGCTTTCAGGGAGAACAAGGACTCAAATAGACAAAAAGTTCCAGAAGGACTGAGGCAGTTGTTGGCTACTGTGAGCACCACACCGAGTGTCTTGAGTGGAGCGCAAGCAGGGTTTGTCCAAAATCAATCTCATTTGTAGCTTGCAGCATGCATCCATTCTCATACCCACCATCTCATGGGTCCACTGCTTGTAAAGTTCAATTCCGAGCCATTTGTGCGAGGTAAGGGACACAGGGAAGAGTAGGAGGACACTGACATGACAGCTTTGTGGAATATTTTGTCTTAGGTAAGACGATTTTTTTTCTTGATTATGTTATGTAGTTTATGTTAGTTTATTGTAAGTACGCTTCTTGCATGAAAAATAGCTTTGTTTTCGAAGTGCTTTGGGCAAATGTGTTTTGTAGCTAACTGAGGTGACGGCACATAAGCTGATAGAATGTGCAGTCCATAAATGTTTCCCTTTGTACTGAGAATACTCACTGCTATTAAGTTTGGTATACTATTACATCGCTGTACCCGTGTGATCAATTACATAGGCCTACTTATCAGCATTGAATATCATTGGCTATGTGAGATACTGGAAGCACTAATACTTGTCTGTTTGTTTGAGGACCGTGACCTTTCGTGTGCCTCCTGAACTGTGGGATCACTACCCTCTTAGCGTTCCGGGACCTGCAGATTTACAAATTAAGCACTTTCAAATTCAGAAATTCTTTCAGGTAAGCTCATGTAAGCTATTTGGCTAACAAAATCTGTGAAAATGAATGCTAGTAACTTACTTCTTTCTGAATGCTACCATATTTGGACTCAAATTGCACCTCTAGGTTTCTTTAGAGAACAGCATCGACCATATTAATAGTTAAATACAGGCACCGTAGTAATTAGCACCATTTGGAAATGAGTCACGTTATACCAGTCACTGAAAAAAAAAAACTGTTTACTTCCATTTACCATATACACATCCTGCAGTGTAAATCCCCATTCCCTGGTTTGCTGATTTGGGAACAAGGTGCCATATCTCATCTGAAGTGTGAGGGAGAGGCAGCAAGCACAAGATAAACACAAGTTTTAGGCATGGCTAACACTCTGGAAGCTGAGTGGAGCACAGACACCCGAACGTGTTTCATTTACACACACTCGCACCCATCTAGAGAAATTAGTTTTATACGAACAGTAAAAGCGCACCTTCCTCTGGGAAAAAAGAAAAAAGAACGAAAGAACAAAAACAGCAGGTGTTACTGGAAGCACAAGATTACTTTACCAAGGCACTGTGAAGTTTTTTTCCTGATATCTCGAGCATCAAATAATTCGAGTGTAAAAGCTTAATTTAGAAGAACACTGAAAAGAAGCTGCACAGAGTTTAACGAAAAAATCCAGCCATGAATGGCATCCAGTTAATATGATATATACTATTTTACATCATGTTAGCTCAGTTACAGTTATTCCAAAAATGCTTTTGTGGTGATCTTATAAAAATGAGCAACATTTATACAGGAAATTACTGACAGGTTTTTGGGGTTGAGTGTAGACACTGTTTTATTTAAATGCAATTTTTCAATAATTAAGTCTGTGGGGGTTTTTTCCCTATCGAAATACATAATTGACGGGACTGGCAACGCTACATTTAATACTGAGTGAAGCCAGGGGCACAATAACAACACAGAATTTTCCTGTAATGCCACTTGGAGCTCCTTTATCTTCTTTGATTTGTACATACCCACTCTCCCCTACAATTCAGACCTCAGGTTTGTAATAGGGTTCAAATTCAGAGAAGTCTATGGCTGTGTCCAAAATCGCATACTATGACAGTACATACTACATTCAATTCAGTACCTACTGCTCGGCCATTGATACAGTATGTACTGATCAGTATAAGTGGTAAGCATGAATACAATCCGGACATACTATGCGGTTCGGAGTCTGACAGCTCTTCCACGCCAGTCCCGTTGCATTATGGGATAGCCCAGTATCCACAGTGTCCAGAGGTTCCATACTGCAGAATCAAAGCGGAAGCAGTAGGTCATCCAGATTTTTATCGCCTACTGATTTATGAATACTGAGAATACTGATAATTCAGACAGAATTCTCTGTCTCTCCACAGATCTTTTGAGCAAACAAATCCACAGCAGTCTGAGGTGAGGGCACGCAAAATAAACGAACTCAAAGCCCAGTATGATTGGTCAACCTCTCCCATGCAGTCACTGCCCAACAGACACCTTTGTTATTTTTTTGTGAAGATGCAGTCTTGTTTTACTTGAAATGAGAACATTTGTGATAGGCTTACATTTATTTATGATTAGGCTGGATATTTATGCTACCTCATGTTTAATGTGTCTGCATTGAAAATGTGCAATAAATATTGCTGAAATATTAGTGAAATGTAGTACTTTGTTTATTAGCTATACATATACAAGAATGACATATGCCCCCAAATCATAGTGTATGTTAGACATTTTAATGGTTTGGACCTTAAGGGGGAGAAAATGTTAGTCACTGGACCTCTTTGAATTCTAGTTGTGCACCCCTGGTATAGAGAGATGGCCATCTCGCTGAGTTGTACCAGTTCCCGTTCTTAGAGAGGCAGAGTCTCTCAGAAGTAAAGATGGGTAGAGGTTCACCAATCTTTTTTGAGACGTGTTGCTGCCATCAAATTCAAAATGACCTTATTTTTCCCTTAAAATGGTAATTTCCTCAGTTTAAACATTTGATATGTTTTCTATGTTCAGTTCTGAATAACATATGGGTTTATGAGATTTGCAAATCATTGCATTCTGTTTTTATTTACATTTTACACATTTTTTTATATGACGATGCTGACAGTTGTTGTGTCTTCCTCATTTTTTTTTTTTAATTTTTAGCTGCAAACCCCCACGGATGCCTTTTCTTTCAACAGAGGGAAAGTTTGTAATTATGATTTATTCATGTAAAAAAAATCAGGTTTCTGGTGCTGCCATCCTTATGGAGGCCTGCAAATAGACTCTCTGGATTTTCTGTCAGTCTCTTGTTTTTGTAAACTTTTCGTGCAGTTTCATTTGAAATATCTTTTGGGTTGTTTAGTGGAATGGCCTCCACATGTTGGGTTTGTATGGGACTACTGTTATGGGTAGTTTGCACCTGTGCTTGGGGTTGGTTGTGGATAATTCCTGCTATTGTTTTGGACAAGAAGTTTTCACACCTCCAACATGTAGGTCAGCTGGTCAGGTAGAGCTGAACCCTCATAGAGCAACTCTACAGTGGGCATAAAGACATAGTTGTGGAAAGTAAAAGTAATAATATTAATAATTACTTGACTAAGAGTAATAAAGAAAACGATGAGAAGACTACTCAAGTTACTAGTTACTTCTGACCTAATTAAAATCAACTGTGTGTGTGTGTGTATTGTGTATCGCGAGGCTCATGACCTCATTGTATGTCATTTAAACTAATTATTAAAACTACATATATTCATTAACATTTAACACTAATGAAGGAACAACCACGAAAGTAAAATTACATTTTTGTGATTAAAAATGAACTTGAGTAAGAGTATAAGTATGGCCAGGTAACTATTAAATGTAATTTTATTTTTCAAAACGTTACTGAAGTAAATGTAATGATGTAAATGTCACCTTGTGAATATGCTCTTTCTGTAACAACACATCTGATAAATGTTGACACATGTTAAAATTAATACACAAAATGTTTGAATATTTGGTTGAATTATTTAACATTGAAAATATATGATCAAATCATGTTTGATGCACGAAAACGAATTGTGTTGATGTAACTCATTTCAGTCACCTGGAACTGAGGTACGAATTTGAATGAAGCAAATTCAGTGAGCTTTTTTTCAGTGTGTGGACTTCTGTGTTCACTTTAAACCAGTTTTTAAATAACTTTTGATCTAAGAAAAAAACAAAAGTTTCCATTGGTAAGAAAGGAGAAGATGGAATGCATTCAACTTTACCTTGAGGAACTTTCTACAGTGAAAAAAAACTCATTAAAAAAAAACAAAAAACTGAGGCTCGAACCCCATTCACTGGCTTATTAAACCTGCATGTTACCGTTGCATTACCCAAATGCACATCCCCCACACACATTAATATAGTTACCTATACTATGTGACTCGATCACGTTTATCTTAAGTGTTGATGAGAAACGTAATATTTTTATGCAAACCATACAAAATATTTTTTCTGAAATTTAACCGACCACACATTCCATTGTTTTCATGCTGGACAAGGTTTAACATGCTCTGCTGCTTGTTGCAAAACGGTTCTGAGAGAGGTTCACAGATCCTCAGGCCAAGCACAAGCAGGTCATGGGCTTCAGTACAAGAAACAGCACCGTTTGGTTGGTAAAAGAAAATATGTGTATACAGTAGCGATGCACCGATGTATAGTTTAAAAACATCTGATAATCAGGGCCAATTATATCCTGTCAATCAAAAGAGGGTGGGAAAACACATTGATTTCATGCTGTGTGTAAAGAAGATGTCTCTTGTGTGGAATGACGACAAAACTGCAGTTTGGAATCTCTGGACCGCTAAAATTTTACACCGGAAGTGAGCAGTAGCGAAACAAGAAACAGGAGTTTCGGGTCTTCAGAATTTAGTTCATGTGTTCATGTTAATTAGAGTAATGTGTTTTATGTTTATGAGACCAGTTACTGTGAAACAACTTGTTGAAATGGAGAGAATAAAGTTTTTATTTGCATTTCATTCAGAGTTGTGGAATTAATTATTATTCATTTAAAAGAAGGCATAAAAGGCAGAACTATCTGTATCGGTTAACGATATCGGCCGATATCACTCTGAATAATCGATTATTGGTATTGGCTGAGAAATGTAGAATCAGTGCATCTCTAGTATACAGTATATGTCAAAGCAGAACTACTGTATCTACTAGCAAGACTTCAACAAATTATACCAGCAATTAAAGGGATTCATGACTGCATCCACATTCAACCTACCACTAGCCACAGAACAGCCACAAAGCATCAATTAGCCACAATTGTTTGAGTCTGAAACTTGAATTGTTATGTAATTCAGTAATTTCTTCTGAAAGGTGCCAAAAATTCTGGACCTGACTGTAAAATGACTTGATTTGAGCCTTTTAGGAGGACCACAAAAGACCAACATGTCATATATATATATATATATATATATATATATATATATATATATATATATATATATATATATATGTGTGTATACACACACATCTCCATTTCCTGTACCACTTATCCACAGGGAGCCTGGAGCCTATCCCAATCCCTCAGCGCACAGCGCACAGGGCAGGGACACCCTGGAGGGGGTGCCAACCCATCGCAGGGCACAGTCATACGTACATTCACACACAACAGACAATTTAGTGATCCCAATCAGCCTACAACACGTCTTTGGAATGGGGGAGGAAACATACAGGGTGGAGGCAGGATTCAAACCCAGAGGTGCGAGGCAAATGTGCTAATCACTATGTCACCATATCCCCCTTTATGCAGTTTTGAAAAACTAAAAGCTAATATATGTCAATTTAATATGTCATATAGTTTGTTTTATATGAAGACATCATTAATTGGCTATAGCGATAGTTGCACCTCAAAGTAGGTGCTCACAAAGATAGGAAAACCAACATGGTTGTCTGGTGCATGATGCAAACTCTGGGTTTCTGGGTTTTAAGTCTTTAATCTGATTTCGAGGAGATTCATTAATCTGGCTGTCTGCGAGTTAACGTCAGGAGAAAAGCGCTGAGTTGTGCTGAAATGTGTGCTCTGGCGTATTCATCAGCCTCCATGCCACACACACAGGCACACTCACATACACACACACAAACACTGGCCCAGCCATCCACGACCCATTTCCAGCTATTACTCACACCTTTGCATACAGAACCACACTGTGTGTCCATTCGTCAGCACTTTCCTCTGTGTGTGGGGGCTATTTAATAACATGGTTAGCTACTACGGAGAATGCTACTTATGAATTTATGAATGAGTGTAACTACAGAAAGATTACTACTCACTGACCATGGTCGTAAATATAGATCAGCAGGAGGCTTCTGTCTCCTGGATGCCCCAGAGGATTAGAGAAGAATGAATCTCACTTTCTCCCCTTCTCTCTTGGGATGATTTACAGAGAAGACTATATGCCTAGCTTTATTAGGGGAAAATCATACCTACTTCTTTCCCTCAATAAAACATATGTAGCTGCAGAGGTCAGCTGCATCACTTGTTTTTTTCTATTTATTGCCTCTTGCCACTTTCGAGTCAGGGTCGTAGTTAGGAATTCAGGACCTCTTGAAATTATATTGTTTATGGCTTCAAACCCTCTTTAAGCTCATAATGTGTTTTGTATTCCTTAAATATATTCCTGTTGACATTTTCATAGATCTCATTTCCATAGTAACAACTTGTATATAGTGCTGGATGGTCCACTTAAATGGGTTTAAAAAACATGTGTAAAAGCTGATACATTTTTTTTTTTTCTGAGAAGATGTTTCTTTAACATTTTTGGAAGGAGTCTCCAGTGTCAGTTAGTGCTAAAGTTGATCCACCATAAGAAAGGGCTTTCCGGTTTCTCTGTAACAAGACAAGCTGCATTCTTTGTCTTATTAAGCTCAAGACAGAGAAGAATAGAGGTTGGTAAAGGAACAGCTGTTTATAGCTGCTTTAACTGTTTATAACATGAGTAATGACAGGAATTTGTTTTGTGTACATTCCTCAACTTTAAGCTTAATTATAAATGAATAAAAAATATGACGCTCTTTAATAAATTCACATTTTAATTGTTGGCAAACTGCCATGATATAAGAGGAATAAAACACTTTGGGACATGCAGTTATTGAACAATGATCAACTTCATGGTGGCAACAATAAATCTGGTTCATGTCGGGATGCATTACAGTACCCCATCATGGATTATTTTAATATATTAATAGATTAAAGTATTAATGTTATATTAATGTTACTATATTAATGTCAAGCTCTATAGCTCAATGTCATGTAGTTTGGGGAACATTGACTGTCTCAATGAGAAAATGCAATTTTACTTCATGCATGAAAATTAACCACACTGTAAAAATAAACTGCTGTTAATTTTACAGTAATTAACTGGAACCTTTAACTTTACAGTAAACAACTGAATTTATACAATGATGTATTTAAATCCCAGCACCACCAAACTGCATGACTGGGTCCTTGAGCAAGACTGTTAACCTTCAGCTCAGTTGTATCCTGCATCCTTCAAATGAGCAAATGTACTGCATTATGTGTTATTTTATGCTATGTAAGATATTACAGTGCTTTACTGTAAATATATTTTACAGTTGTGTATTTGACAAAACTTTCACAGTTGTAAATTTTATAGTACTTTATTGCCAACTACCAGGTTCTGAGAGTCAGGATCATTGGCCAGGGCTGGTAAATGTGGTGTTATAAAACCATTCTATAAACCTGCACACTTCCCAAAGCTGGTCTTTGTCTCCAGTTTTAAACTGAAACTCAAAACCTCCCTCCCTGCAGTCCTAAAACATGACCAAGCTGTTCCTGCCAGTGTTTACTCAACATTAATGATTTAATTAGTTCATAGTGAAAACAGGTAGGGAATAGAGACAGAGAGATGATGGGGACTGGCGATGAATGAACGAGTGATCCTCTCTTGTGACTGACGATTTTAAAGAGAACATCACCTAAACTTTGGCATGGAACTACTTCACAAACTAGTATTGTTAAACACTTTGTTTTAAGGCTTTTTCTATTTTGTTTGATTTCTCTCTGAAAATTACATGTAATACAGCAAATCTAGAAAATAAATTATATAACAACCTAGTTTGTGTGTGTGTGTGTGTCCAAGAGTGTGTGTATGCAAACCTACTGTACAGTAGGCACATAAAAATTACAGGAACCTGACAAGCCATAGAATTTTCCTTTTCCCTTTACTGCCCTTCTACTGGTGAGCAGGAGCACTGATGATTTAAAGCCATAGATTTATAGTGAATCAGAGGTTCGCACTGCCTTGCAGCTATAATGGCATCTCAGAGAGGCCTAAATCACAAACCATATGACTGCTTTACTGGCTCATTCTGCTTACACACTCACCAACACAAGGTGGACAATAGCCGTGTGAAAAAAAACAAAAACAAGCTCTCACCTACGAGGTCTTGAGTCAGACTACAGAACCACAGCAATTGGGTAAGAATAACCTCAATATGTAATACTAGCTGAAGAGTAAAATCTGTAACACTGGCCAGAGGCTAAGGATTTGAATAATACTCAAGTACATTTTTCTACAATATTTATAAACCTTGCTACTACTTCAGCCCCTTGAACACTACTAACGTTAACCTTTAACCTTTATGAAGGCAAATTGGGGGCATTTTTGCACTGTCTTCTGGGTTTCATAACATGATCTGTTTATTGCTCATAAACAAGACACACTTTGTTAGAAATTTATATTCATAATAGAGAGAAAATGAAGTTTTATTCCCCCCAACAGCCATAGCCCATATCTTATTTGCACATTTTCTTTCTGCAGATATTCTGAAGCCATCATTCACCGCGTTTACATGGACAACAATAATACACTATTAACCTGATTAAGACAATACTGTGATTAAGAAACTACCATGTAAACAGCAATTTTTAATTACCTTAATCTGATTAAGGTCATACTTGAAGTAAACACTAATCAAATTAAGAAAGGTGGAGTACTCTTGTTTTAGTCGCATTATCGACGTGCATTACAGACATGTAAACACCTTAATCACAGTATGAACGTTGTGTGAGAGTTTTCACCGTATTTTGCGACAGGACACGATCACACACAGCAGTGCTCAACTGTTTTACGGCGAACAAGAGAGCACGGCTGCGTCCCAAACCGCGTACTTACCTACTATAGGCCTGTAGTGGGGAAAAATACATGTATCTCGGCTACTATATAGATGGTAAGTACGTGGTTTGGGACGCAACCCATGGCTTCAAGCAGTTGTCTATTTGCACATATAGCATGACAAATAATTAACTGCACTTGAAGCGTTCGTAAAAAAAATTAAATTAAAAACACCCAAAAACTGTATACGGTACCATAACGAAGACGAACTGTATGTTGATACGTGAAATTCTGGAGGGAACGTCGGACGGCGGTGATGTAATGACGTGTGCCGTTAATCTAATTATGTTCTAGAACATGTAAAACGGGAACATGAAAGGAATATTCTAAAAGCGACTCATGTAAACACCTTAATCACAGTATTATCTTACTCAGAGTAAGGTCAATAATTAGATTACTGCTGTCCATGTAAATGTAGTCATTGTCACAGATATGTCAAAATGTCCAGAGCTTCCAAACAATTCCCATTGCTTTATGTGCACTATACTTATATGGTATATTTCCAGCATTTATTAAATACTTTGGTTATTTTGTCAGAAGTTTTTAAAATGTGTATCCACCATTCTGTAACCTAAACCTTGGATCAAACCCCAGACCCTGGAGCTGTGAGGCCTCAACACTACCCACTGCATCATTGTGCCACCCTGATACAAGAAAACTCACTTCTAAATCAAAATGATCACATGATATTCTCTCAGAATAGAAAAACATAAAAACAGCACATGTTCCTGCCAAATGCTCGAAACCGCAGGCCGTCCTTCTCTATTGCTTCCGAGTGCTTTTCTGTCAGCTGCTGTCTCATCCTGGGGTTTGATCTATGTGTGTGTATATATATGTGTGTATGTCTATGAGTGTGTGTGTGTGTGTGTGTGTAGTGAGGAGCCCACAGCAGTCAAGCAATGTATTTAAACCCACATAATGGCATTTCATTGGTATTCAGAGGTGGCTGTGGATCAATGATCCTTGGCAGCCTTGCTATTATTTCATTTCTTGTATCTAAAAGGCGTGTCGAGGATTCGGCTAAATTGTTTTTGAGCCGGTTTTGGCTGAGTCGTCACAAAGGCTGATGGGGACTGAAGCATGCAGTGAGAGAGAGAGAGAGAGAGAGAGAGAGAGAGAGAGAGAGAGAGAGAGAGAAAGAAAGAGAGAGAGATATCAGAAAAGATATCTCCTGCTCCATCACACACACACACAGACACACACACACACACACATATACACAAACATCAGCAGTCTCTTAGCAGCTTCATAGCTTGCCAATTGCAAGCTACAAATCACATCTGCAACCCAAACGGGAACCAACGACTATAGCAATGAATAAAATACATTAAATTACCCTGTGAATATGATAATAGAGAACATCACAGCAGCACTATACTTCAACCCAGCGACATAAGACTGACATAACAAAATCATAAACATCATATGCTGTCATAAGTTTTAATAATGATTTAGGACCAGTATCATGTAATGTTTCATGTTATCACTAGCTCATTCCTGTAAATTAAATCCTGCATTGTAAGCCTGATTTGACCAAAACCATCATAAACCTGTCTTGGAAAAGGTTATACGCTGTCATGACCTCCAATGTCAATTTATAGCCAATAATACAGTGGGTCAGTTGGTCTGCAACACTTCCAAGCTTTTTGAATTCGTTAGTAAGTTTGGCAACAGTGTTGTGTGTGACGTACTTGCCATGTTTCCTGTTAAAATCAAATGCAAGCATGTGACAGATTCCCGATCCAGAATGATTTCAATACATATATATATATATATACACAATATAAATTAAGTATGAAAAATTTTGGAAGGCATTGTGCTAAGGTGTTAATTTCCCCTATGCATGGAAACTTTTGGGACACCCTGTATAATACTGTCATGTCAGGAATACCAAGTAATTGCCAGGAAGACTGCATTAGTGATAGTGTTTTGCTAACACACGTATCACAAGCTTTTATTACATCTAACATTACAGCAAGTATAAGGACAATTACCGGTAAAGATAAAATGACACTGCTGTACAGCTGGATATAAACGGACATAACAATTTATGACAGTGTATTACACTTGGCTTTGGATCTTTGGCATCTTTGGATCTTTTAATGGAAAAAGCATGTTTGCCTCGCACCTCCAGGGATGGGGGTGTGATTCCCACTTCTGCCCTGTGTGCGCAGAGACTTCAGGATTTTTCTCCGGGTACTCCAGTTTCCTCCACCAGTCCAAAGACATGTTGTGGGCTGACTGGCATTTCCAAATTGTCCGTAGTGTGTGAATGTGTGTGATTGTGCCTTGTGATGGGTTGGCTCAGGGTGTCCAGGTTGGCCCACCATCTTTATTCACTAGGAGTTCCCTGGGATAGGCTCCAGGCTCCCCTGTGTAGGATAAGCGGTACTGAAAATGGATGGATGACAGTGTATAGAGTACATAGTACACTTACATATGGTTGAGTTCTCAGATTCATGAAGGGGTTTTACTTGAATCATGTTCTTATAAGCAAACAGGAAACCACTGTCTGTTTTTTATCTTCCAAAGATGTCAGTTACCCATGACCACAAGTCTAAGATAGTCTAATCAGCTATATTCTCTGGGTGGGCGGGATGGAATAACTGTCTTGCCTGTTAATCACAGTGACACTAATTAATTGTGGGCATCTGTAAGCTCATCTATGTTGAAGAGGGCAGATAGAGCTTTCCTGTGAGTGTGTTCAAATGCACTGTGATGTAGCATGAGCAGCAGTCTGAAAAGAAGTGGTGCTTTCATGGTTCTCGGATGAAGCATGTACTAGCTTTCACCCTTCCTGGTTGCTGGCTGCTGTGTGATAGAGAGTTAGCTAGTGGGTGGTAATTGGCAAATCACCAAACTGGGAGAAAATGGGGTTAAAATAAAAGATACCACAGTCCTGCTCACTTGGATTCCATTGGCTCACAAGACTTGTGAATTTAGTGCTCAAAGTTTACTTTGATAATGTTGGAGTGAAGTGAAAGCAATCATTCCCAGAAGCAAACCTATGTTATTTACATACAACGTCCTTTCCCGATAGGTGAAATGTATTCACTTTTGGTCTGAATGCTGTCAAAAACAACAACAACAACAACAGAGAAGTGTAGAAAATGCTATGGCTTTCTTTGGATTTCTTGAGCAAATTTAAGCACACAACTGAATTGTCCGTGATTAGCTCTTCTAGAGTGGAGATTAAAATAAGACCCTAAGTAAAATGCATTAGCAGAGTGCCGCATACTCTTCCTCTACTACAGAACCCTCACGCCCTACTTAACTTAAAACTGTGTCACTGCTTCTGGTGTGAAGACGTTTGCATTGCACTAGTTCAACAGCAACAACAACAAAAAAAACACGACTGGAGTTTTCATGCACTGTAAACCAGAACCAATTTAATAACAGAGTAAGATAGGGCATTGAGTTGCACTAATATAATTACTGTCCTCATCTAACATGCATGCACAGTTTTTAATAACACACGTAGAACCCCAATAACCTAGAGTGCATTCTTAAAAATAGCTTTTATGCTCCTGGTAATGAGATGTTTTTTCACATTTTTTTCTTTTCTGTAAAAACAAATGTGCACATCTTATTTTCTTCCCCCTGGGAAGCTGAGGCAAATGCTTGTGAACATTTTCTGAAGGTGATTTGTCAGCATGCATGTGTGTGTGAGTGTATGTGTGTGTATGATAATTAGGTTACCGGAGTGATCTTGCAGGCGGTAGACACTATCAAGGCCGGACAGACGGAGAGAGTTTGCGAGTTTGTTGAATGTGAGGTGGTGAGAAAAATGAGGGCTGATATTTAAAATTTGAGGTCGAGATAGTAGTCAGTGAGAGACCTTGCATCTTCTTAGCCTCTTTCTGCTTGCTTTCAGTAGACTTATCAGGGATTAAAGAGCACAACCTGAACAACCTTTAAAGACGCTGTACTCTACCTGTGTCAAGGGCATTACGAGATATAACGGGCTGTACTGAGGGGTGTGTGTGTGTGTGTGTGTGGCAGACTGACTCAACCAAACCCCATTTCCCATGCCCATGTGTTGAGTCTGTTTACTGTGACTGGCAGTTTATTTAGTGCATCCGCACAGTGTCCGTGGCTTCCAGTTTACTGTGCGTGTGTGTGTGTGTGTGTGTGTGTGTGTGTGAGTGTGTGTGTTTCTGTGTGTGTGCGCGCACAAACACAGGTCATCTACCAGCAAGGGAGAGGGCCAGAGAAAGGACATTAGATGGTAAGTGGATTCTGTGTCTTCAGGGGAACATGTTCCAGTGACATATAACACTCTAAATGTCTTCCATCTCACTGTCTTCCTCGCTCTTGCTTCATTTCAATCACTCTCCTATTACCGTCCCTCTGTCCACATTGACCCCCACTGCTTTTAATCTCACGGCTAGATTAATCGCGAGTTACAGCAGGACATCTGTGGCAGGAGAAGCGGTTAACAGTAGTTAACAGTGGTTAAATTAAAAAAAATTGGATTCAACAAAAGTGGATTCAAACAACCAGTCGTACCTTAAAACACAGGAAACATCTATATGAATCAGTTAAGCCCTGCTGCTGCGAAAATCGGTCCCCGTCTAACGCCCCAGCGGCGGTCAGTGGAAGTGTTCACACCCAGGTGTATAACACGTGGCGTCAAAGCGTCAAATTTTTTTATGTCAAAAACTGGCCGACCAATGAAATTCGTGCTTTTGTTCGCGTGCCCGGAGCCACTGAAGTTACATAAAAGTACGACTTGATGGCGCTCAAGTACAAAACTGTCTTGCCGACGAAGAAGAAGATGAAAAAGGAAGAAGAAGAAGATTTATGATGTTGTGGCTATTTTTTTGATGACACTGAAATGCATGCATATATTCTAAGTGATCCATTTCATTCTTTCTGTGTTGCTTTCTACACTAAATAGCATTGTTTCTTTCTTTGTCTCTTCCTTGCAAATATGCAAATGATAATCCGCTGATTGATAGTTCATTGTATTTATTTTGCACCTGGTATATAAATGAACATATAAGCATTCTTGACCTCTTATTCAAATAACCAAGTGCCCCATTATTACGTAGTTTAATTATCAAATTGACCACAAAAAAGACTATTTCAAAGACAACATTTCATCAATTTACAGGAACATTAACAATTTTGGGCACAATAATAGTTGCCTTATATTGCGATCATCAGAGCATGCATTTCCACATAGTCACCACCTCAGTATGTGCTTTACCCCAACTGTGACTGACTTTCCTCATTAAACTAATTTGGGTAGGAAAAAAGGGAACAGCAATTTTATACTTTTTTTTTCTTTTCAGGTAAAACTTCAGAATGGTTGTTGGTGCCAGATATGGCTGGTTTGAGTATTTCAGAAACTGCTGATCTCTTGGGATTTCCCACACACAACAGGCTATCAATTTTACAAGAGTGGTGTGAAAAAACATCCAGTTAGCAGAAGTTGTGTGGATGGAAACACCTAGAGGAGAATGGCCAGACTGGTTTGAACTGACAGGGAGGTGACGGTAACTCAAATAACCACTCTTTACAACCGCTGTGAGCAGAAAAGCATCTCAGAATACACAACATGTCAAAAAGCTGAATACCACATTGGGTTCCACTCCAGTGGACACACGCTCAATGGAACCATGGTTGAAGACTGGAAAAAGACCAGTCGAAGTTTTTCATTGTTAAATACCAACATATTCTTAAAACAGTGTCAGAGGTGTTATATTAACGGACACCAATCAACTGGAGAATTCAAAGGCGCTACGGTATTGAGTAAATCATGATGCCACCCAGGCCTTGTAGAAAAAAACCTTTTATCATAGCATTCTAGTGTTGTTACGTTATAATTGGCTGCTAAGGATGTAAATGACTCTTCAGCCATACAATACTTATGAGATATTGACCTTTTTATAGAAGAAACTTAAATAAAACTATGAACAAAAACTAGGATATTGGAAGAAATTGAATTCATGATGCATGTAGAAAACTGAATGTGAAGGTTGCACTTTCTGCCCACACAAGAGCAGTAGTAATTGTTGCCGTGGTTCTTGTCGATGCTGGCACTTTGCCAAGGCAAATGGATTGGAAACTTAAGAAAGGCGTTTCTCTAACTCAAGCGACGGGCAATTAACTACATGTTCATACCGCATAGACAGAGGAATGAGGAATGGTAGTCATTGTCAGAATTGTATTTTCCCCATATACTTTTATTTCCCACAGGTATAGTGTTGGTAAATTAAATGCTTGTACGCTTACTTAATTACATTTCTAAAAAAAAATAAAAACATACTTTTCAGTCTTTACATTGTTTTGAACCTTCAAAGTGCTCGTTATAAATCTCAAAGGTTTTTCCTCTCATCCAGCCAATGATTCTACTCTATATACAACACTTCAATTGAAAGAGCTCCCAAACTATCAAGAATTCTGCCAATTTGTCATCCGTGGTGACCTTCTCAGACTACACAATGTCATAAACACTACAGCTATGGATAAGCCATCAGACTCCAGCATGCTGAGGTAAGTTTCACAAATTTCTTAGCTGTAACTGGTGGGATAAACTACGTGAGTCTGTTTTCTATGCTAATTCCAGGTTAAGACTTGCATCGATTCTGATAGGTAATGTAATTGTCTGGGCAGCAAGTCAAATTCTAGATAAATATGGTAAATATTCATTATTTGCATGATATTTTATTTTCTGATTAATTCATTAGCAAGCAGTGTAGCATGAGTCATGCACAGAACCAGTAACCTTACAGACTCAATGATGTTTTCACAAAATAAACATCATATTAAACATCTCTAGATAATATCCTCTGGGGTGTTTTTTTTTTTTGCACGTGTGTGTGTGTGTGTGTGTGTGTGTGACTGAGGGAAACACATGCTGTACTAGGCCAGCTTAAACATTTGATCTAAAATGGAACTTTCTCTCAGTGTACCCTTTTAAAGTAAACCGTAAGTCCACACATCCACTAATGACTTGTGCGTGCTTGTATGTGTGTGTGTGTGTGTGTGTGTGTGTGCAAGTCTGTATGTATGTGTCTGTGTGTGTGTGTCATAGTGTTTTGCTTCACCTGCACTGGTTACACAGTGTCCTTCCACTGATTCGCTCCATTTGTGCCTAAATCACACAGATCAACAAACAGGCAGCCAACCAGATTCACCTTGACAATGAAAGAAAGTGTGATTTGTTCAGGCTGGGAAAGGGAAATGCTCACACAAAGCCTCACACATTGACGAAAGAAACACCAACATGAATTATTATTACTGTTGTAAATAACTGATGTTATTGCTATATTAATTGAACTAAATATAGTGAAGGCACAAATGCTATCCTACACACACACACACACACACACTCTGAGTGCTAGGTAGGATAAGGATTGCGATTCTCATGAGTCTCTGCTTTAGGGTTTTTTTCTCTAGTATCTATTGAGACTTAGATTAAATATTGGTGTTTTGATTAATTTTGATTAATATCGAGCATACTTTCTCTTCAGCATGTCCAGTCCATTACACACACACACACACACACACACACACACTTATGTGTCAGGCTTTATGAAAACACTCCTTCTTCCTTCTTGGAATACAACCAAGGTCATTATGCCTCTCTCTCTTTCTCTCTCTCTCTCTCTCTCTCTCTCTAGGTAAACTCATTATTCCTGTCCTGAACACTTCTCTAGGCACCCTCATTAGACATTCAGGTTAAAATAGTGTCTGTGGAGAGACTGTGCAGCTAGACAGTCTCATGCTGCATCCTCTAAAATGAATACTGTACATAGAAGAACCTATACATTAAAAATTGTACCAAAAAATGTGATGGCCTGGCAAAACCCTTCACACATCACTATGCCTGAATTCAAACTTGGAATCTTTCGCAGTTTTATCTTTAACCTTTAAATAAAATCTTCCTGGCTGTAGTACTGTATAGTGTGCAGATTAGTGAACTCTTTTCATTGCTAAAGGCCATTCCTGACCGTCAGGGTCTCTGACCAATTCAGATGCCACATACCATGAATTTCCATGTCCAGGCGAAGCATGTGCATCAAGAGCTCACAATCTTCAGCAAACCAGCTACTAATAGATCGTCATCAATCTGTGCTTTAGGCTGTGAGATGGCATGACAGGTAGTGCTGCTGTCTCACAGCTTGAGGGTCTGGGATCCGATCCTGAGCTCAGGTTACTGTCTGTGCATTGTTTTGCATGTTCTCTCTATGTCCATGTAGGTTTTCTTACATCTCTTGAAAACATATTGTTAGGTGGATTGACTTTAAATTGTCCCTAGGTGTGAGTGTATATATTGCCATGTGATGAACTGTCTTCCTGTTCTGCATTCAGTGTTTCTGGGATAAGATCTAAGGTGACACTTAGCAGGGTAAAGCAGTTACTGAAGATGAATGAATGAATTTGTCTTATGGATGACAGCAGGGGTCAAATTACAGAAAAAACCTTATCTTTATCTGTTTAGTAGCCAAGACAGTTTCAATTAGGCTCTCATTTATCTTTACAGGGGACACAGTGGCTTATTTGTAGCACATTTGCCTCGCACCTCCAGGGGTTCAAATCCTGCCTCTGCCCGGTATGTGTGGAGTTTGCATGTTCTCCCCGTGCTTTCTTCTGGGCACACTGGTTTCCTGCCCCAGTTCAAACATGTGTTGTAGACTGATTGGCATTTCCAAAGTGTCCTTAGTGTGTGAATGTGTGTGCAATTGTGCCCTGCAATAGGTTGGCACCCTATCCAGGGTGTCCCCCACCTTGTGACCTGAGTTCTCTGGGATAGGCTTCATGCTCCCCCGTGACCCTGTGTAGGATAAGTGGGATGGAAAATGGATGGATGGATGGATGGATTTTATCTTTATGCCGTGAAAGCTAGATCCATGATTTCTTCTCTCAACATGGTGTCTTAACTTCAATTCTAAATAAAGCTACCATTAGCCAATTTAATAACGACAAGTTATCTTACGGTTGTTAGGCAACCATGACAACTGACATTACTGTACATTAGCTTGTTTATTAGCATTTACTAGCATATTCAAGTAAACATTATCTCAAGACTTGGAAAGGCAGGCTGTGTTGATGACTTTTTTATAACAGTGTGTCATGAAGTGTTTTATTCTGCATACACGGCAGCAATTTGCCAATGATTACACATCATACCTTTGATCAGACATCATTTTAGCTATGTGCATTATAAGCTATAGGTTTGCTATTAATACATCATTAGCAAGAAATGCACAAATGTAAATCCTTTCAAGTTCTTCTTCTTCTTCTTCTTCTTCTTCTTCTTCCGGCTTAGGGGGTGCCACAATGGATCGTTCGGCTCCATTATGGAAATCTGGTTTATGATCCACATACTTGATTTGGCACAGGTTTTACCTAGGATGCCCTTCCTGATGCAACCCTCCATTGTCTCTCCTACAATCCTGAGATTAAGAGTCTCATGCCTATAACGACTGAGCTAGCCAAGCACTACAAACCTTTTAAGTTCAATATTAACAAAACATGTAACACAAGTAGTTTGTAAACTTAATACACTGAAGATGATGCGATATAAAATTCTTCAGTTATAGAAATTGAGTTGTGAGTCATCATATTTCCCAACACACTTAAAAAAAGGAGAGAGAAGGAACCTATTTAGACTCTTAGTGGTGGTGCAGGAGTCGTATGGATGGATGAACATCCACGCAGTCACAAGTGAGCGCTGCAAGGATTATTCCGCATGACAAAGAGACTTTAATTACTTCATTATGTTCTCTCTGTGTTGCCACGACTGAGCTAATGCACAAGTCAATCAGATAATCTAGAACCCATCTAATCGTGTAAAAGCCAACATACATCTAATAGACTACATATCGCATTCATGAGAATACTCATGCACTCTCGTTTCCTCTCTCAAATCAAAGCTGGAATTAGATAAAAGACATTGAAAGGCATTCACACACACAAAAAAAACATCCTCAGTAAGCGATTTATCTTGGCACTGTAGAAATCCAATGCCAATCCATCACAGTGCAACACACACATTCACACTTACGGACAATTTAAGTAGCCAATCTGGCATGTTTTGGGACGGTGGAACAAAATCAGATAACCCAAAGGGAACCTACATGGGCATGAGGAGAACATATGAAACTCCACACAGACAGTAATCTCAAGCTCGGACCCTGGAGTTGTGACAGATCAACACTACCTTCTGTGCCACTGAGCCACAGTGTGATCTAAGCATCTGCTAATTGGGTCAACTTAGCTTCATTCTGGCACAAAGCTAGCATTTGAGATTGTTAATTATCATTTTCTGCAGGATTGCTATCGAAACATAGCAAATGTCATCAGCAAATAGCACAGTCATCATATCATTGTCATATTAATGTCCATCAATATTTTGCCACTATAATAATTCAATTCATTGTTGTCTGTGTAGCAGTTTTAACAACAGACAACACAAAGCAACTTTACAGAAATCCAGATGTAGACTTAGATTCCTCATGAGCAAGCCAGAGGTGATGGTGGTGAGGAAAAACTTCCTGAACCAACACCATGAGAGGAACCAGACTTTGTGGATAAGATTTGACACCCCTGAACTAGTTTGTTCAAGTTCATTCAAGTATTGTCAACTCACAACTTCCTATTACAGAGTTCCTCTAAAATTCCCTAGATATTAGGTTGTAGCATAAGTAAATTAAATAGCATTGAGTCTATGTCATTATTTAATGTATCTTTAAATATACTATTTTAAGTGTCTATAAAAATTTAAGTTTCTGCTCCACCAGAATCTATGGTCACAAGTTGCTCCTGTATCCTAGTCAGGATAGACATTCATTTGAGACATTGTTGATTACAACACTGTTTATTTCGGTATTATTATTTATCTTTCAAATTATTTTTTGCCTTGGTTTCTGTATTAGTCAGTGAGGCAGCTAATCAATGGCCTGAACAAAATCATCTGTCCCTGGAGAGACTGTATTACTTTCAAAAGGAAACGTCATCATTACCTAATGCGAGAAATCGTGCTCAAGGGACTACTGTGTAACCACTGTAGGAATGTTTACAACAAAATTGTCCATTTTAAATCCTGTATTGTGCCAAAAAAAAATTATACTTGTTTCAGTGTCCCATGATATGAGTCTCTGAGAGGTTATCAATAATACAAATGGCATTATTACCTTTCTGTGGACTATGTCTCTTTATGCCCAGGCTAATCAGGCTGTGCTAATGAGAGTAATCCCACACCAGAACAGCCTGTCAGACACACTAATGAACCCCTTTCACACTGCACCCCGTGCCCTAACCGTAGAACGACTCCAGTGAGCTCACCACTGACCCCTCATGCTACCTCTGAAGGAACCTAGCTCTCTGAGCATTACATCCATTGTTAGGCTAAATCCACATTAATTCAGATAAATTTGAAAACACATTTCTTTTCTATATTTTGGCCTTCCGTCTACACTGAGACGGCGTTTTTGTCCAGTGAAAATGGAGCTTTTCGAAAACGCTCTTCCAAGTGGATAAATTTGACAACGCCGTTTTCGTGTTGTAGAGTAGACTAAGAAAATAGAGATATTCAAAAACGATGATGTATTTCTAGTCATGTGATGCAGTCATATAACCCATTTAACTCAAAACAAACAAGATGGTGGACGATGCTGTACTGCAGTTGTTGTGCCTGATATCCAGTTTGATAGCTTTGTTAAATAAACGCCTGATGGAAATGACATTTACATTTATTCAGTCATTAGATGCTTTTATCCAAAGCGACTTACAAATGAGGAAATACAAGCAAAGTGATATATCAAGCGGAAAACAACACAAGCAGTGCTACCATACAAGATCTTTTCATTGAGTTCTAGAAAGTGCCAGAGTAGTGGTGCATGTGCCAGAGTAGGGTTTTTTTTTTTTTTTGATAATGCGGGGGGGGGTTATCATTTTAGAGGCTGGTTAGGTGTTCACGGAAGAGGTTGGTTTTTGAAGATAGTGACACAGGCCAAAGCTTCTTACGATTTTATGCATTTGCAGTATAGGGATGTAAGCGGTTTCAGATGTTTCAGTGTGGACAAGCAATTTTTTGGAAATGTTTGAAGACGCCAGTGTAGATGGAGAGTGTTTTAAAAACGAAAGTGCAGTTTTCAGATCTATCCAGATTAAAGTGGATATAGCTTTAATCGTCCACTACAGTTTTATGTGAAAGTACAAAAACATGACAGGAGATATTGTTTCTCGGAAAGTAATCAACAACAGGATGATTTGATGTAGCCCGACTGTTTTATTCCTCTTAAACCTCAGCAGTTTACCAATATTTTTTTAAATGTAATTTATATATATATATATATATATATATATATATATATATATATATATATATATATATATTTTTTTTTTTAAACATTTTTTCCATTTACAGTTAATGTTACAGTTTAATGTTGTGGAACATCTGTGAAAAAAGTTACTCTCTGTAATCACTTACATTAAAACAGATAAAATGGTCCTTCCCTCACCAGGCTTGTGTCATGTTTCTAAGAAACTGCAAAGGCATCTGTTGTGAAGAAGTTACAACTTTACCCCTGACTGTTACAAAGCGCTGACACTGGGACTCCTTTGAAAAAATAACATACAAATGTCTCTTCAGAAAAAAACTCACATTATCAACTACTGCAAATGTTTTAAAATCAATCAATTTGATTTCACAAGTGTGAACTTGTTGAAGTATTAGAACGAGTGCATTAATATAAACCTTGCACATGAAACTACTGTCAGAGCTGCTGCTATAGAAAATTATTAAATGCCTTATGATCATTCAATGCCTTTTTGCAGCTGGCTGGCCTACTCTGACCCAGTGAAAGTTAATAAAAGTGGAATTATCTCATGTTTAGTCCATTATGCGTGCTCTCTAATCTACCTTCATTATGTCACTTTATGAACTCTGCAGCAGAGTGACTGTAAACGCCTATAGGAAGAAAGACATAATGAGAGAGAGAGAGAGAGAGAGAGAGAGAGAGACACTCAGAGACAAGATCTACTACATACTGTATGGCCTTTTCCAGAGTGACGGATGAATGTAGGACAAATGCAAGTGACATATCATTTATAACATATATCATCTGCACCTGATGTACTTAATTTATCACTTTCTTCTTTCCTGCTGCTCATACATCGTCATATTATCTTTCTCGTTTTCTCTGCATGACTTTAACAGTGACAGCTGCTCACATAATTGATGCATTTGACAGTGAATAAGTCAATTAAAGCACCGCTGATTTAATTGAGGTGGCCAGAAATGACTCTATTAGAAAAGATGAGAGGTGTTCAGACCTGTGCGATACAGTACATGCACACTATGGCTTATCTGCTCCATTTAATGAATGAAACTTTGATCTGAGGTTAAAAACCAGGCTTGGGATAAGACTAAAATGTTATGGGGAAGAAAGGTAAGTGTTCAAATTAAGTGAAGTAGGCTTTTTTGTCATTCCTATATACAGATGGAATGTTAGGAAGAAAGTGCAATTCCCCAGAATCATGGTGTTACACTTCTATCCATACATCCATTTTCCATACTGCTTATCCTACACAGGGCCACGGGGGAGCCTGGAGCAATGTAGGGGACACGCTAGATGGGGTGCGAATCCATTGCGGGGCACACACATTCACACACTACGGACAGTTTGGAAATGCTAATCAGCCTTTAATGCATGTCTTTGGAGTGGGGGAGGAAACCGAACTGGCTGAGGAAACACCTGGGAGAACCCCCAGGAGAACATCAAGCTCCAGATCAAGCATCAGAATAAGGAAAAATATGTAATCTCTGTGAGTTTGATATAGTTGCCCTGCTGGAAAAAACAATAGAAACCATCATAGAATTTGTAATGTTTATATATAATGGGAATTTATATTGGCTTTAATGGAAACTCTAACGATCCCTGTGGGTATATACTGGTAATTTTGTTGTCTTCTATTGGTGGCGTGTTATGTCTAATGGATACCATTAAGGACCAATAATGGCAATGGTAATTGGTTTAATGGTTAGCTGATGGTTTGTAATGGTATTTGTAGTGGAAACCATTCGAATTTCTGTGATGGGTTCTACTGCTCATTTTCAGCAGGGTTTTGCTGCTGTATTTCGAAAACTATTTATCTACTTGGATATTTACTCACAAGATGCTCTAGTTTACACAGAAAGGTGCAAAACAAACAAACAAAAAAAAAAACATCCAGTGAGTGGCAGTTCTACAGGAAGAAATAAACTGTTGATGCGAGATATCAATGGAGAATGACCTGATTGCTTCCTGATAAGAAGGCAACTCTAATATGGTAACTCCAATAACAACTCTTCACAACCGTGGTGACCAAAAAAGCATCTCATAATGCACAACGTGTCAAAACGGATGACAAAGCTACACAGCTGAAGACCGTATTAAAAAAGCTGTTGTCTTATATCTGCATCAATGAGCAGGTGTACAGAGTGTATGTCAGTTGTATTGGTGCTCTGTATAAAATACTACTAACAGAATGTGAATGCTGCAAAATCACTTTCTAAGACAGCATGAGAAGAGCTTTAAAAGAATGACTATGGTTACATTTTGTCAAGACCCTATCCTACCTATCTGGGTTCTACAACAGAAAGGAGAGATTCGAAGCATTGTCCTAGCTATCTCATAGAAGATGTGTCACTAACAGGCAAAAGCATTATCTAGATAGTGTGTAGTCAGAGGCGTTATCTAGATGATTGATGACCAGATAAACCAGCTTTAGCAATAAGAATATCTTTAGCACTACGGTAAAACATCTGGGTCTTATCCAACAGAGCAGTAACAACCACTGTACTCTATATCTTTCATCAACAGAACAGCTTGCCAAGAACACCTGATAAACCTCCACACAGTTCATGTGTATTATGTCTCACAGCTTGAACACACCATTACAAATAAGCTAATGTTTGCTTTTGGGTAAAGCAGCAGTCAAAACACATTTTTCACGTTGTGGTTCAATTCTCCAGAGTGCAAATGTAGGATTACATAAGTAAGGAATAAAATACAATTGGTCATGCTGGTACAGGACAATAACCAATTATAGGACTTGATTATTTTGTTATAACAGCAAGTCCTGATGTGTTTTATTCCCTTTTACACAACAGCAATTTGCCAACAACTGCAATTTTTTATTTTGTTAAGGAACAACACTTGATACTTATTTTTTTATCCATTTATGTTTACGTATCCATTATGGTGTGGAACATGATTTCGGTGTCTGCCCACCATGAGCACTCAAGTTTTCTTATGTCTCACAAGTCTAAGGTTTATGAATTTACTGTTCAAATTTCATGTAGAAGAACACGAGGTAGATGAACAGGAAGATGAACATGAGGTGTAAAGCAAAATTATTCAGCGAATGCGTCTTTTGCATTTCATCAGCACTCGTGCTGCACTCGAAACACCAGGCTAAACAGTTTTGCAAAATAAAATAAACCCACGTTAAAAATGTTTTGGTTGATTTTAATTTGTTCCTTCCAGGAAACTGCAGCTAATTGCAGGAGTCTCCTGGTCAAAGCACTGTAGTTGGATTTTATTCATTTTCCTTCAAATTAAATCTTGTGAAAACGTTCAGTTGCTAACACCACTATTTACCCCAATCTTTACCCATATTGAATGCTCTAATCTTCATCTTAAACCAAGTGCCACATTGTTCAAAACACTCATTATAATGCTTAAAATCTCATCTTATTGGCTTATTATACTAAGAACTATTGTGTAATTATGATGAAACTTATAGAAAAGCTAGTTACAAGAATGAGGAATGTCCTAGGAGTCCTAAGAGTTTATAATATGCACTACTACATATGCATAGTTTAATTTCCTCTTGCTTCCAGCTTACAAAGCCATGTTAAAAAGCAATATGGACATTTCTGTGCGTTTCAGATCTGCGAGTGGGCAAAGGCGCTTAGTAATGATAGTCCTTCTTTACTTTCTGAGGTGATTCTGAAGAGGGTTAGGATTAAAATGGGAGCTCAGGAAGGGGTGAAAGTGTAATGGATTAACTTTTAAACGAGCGCATTGATGGGCTGCTCTATTGCCTTTAAAGACGCTATGCTTTTCAACCACTCTGATCTTCTAAGCGGTCTGGGAGCAACAGTCAAAAAAACAGTGTCATGCTGTATTAACTGAAGAGATGGAGTGGAGTGCTGCCAAGAATAAGATATAACACCAGTTCTAACACAGAGCAAGCTGTTACGTCGCTGGTGTGAAACCTGGCCTTATGGTGAAATGTTAAATTTTTTAAAATTTATTTCCATTCTGAGTAACTGATAATGGAGGCAAGAACCTGATCAGCAATTTAGATTTTTTTTTTATTACAGTGGTGGAAATCAGAAATCACCATTATGTATTATATGTATTATTCCCATAGTTCCTATGAGTGAGAGCTAGTCATAATATTAAAAAGGAGAGCTAAAGCCTAATATATATCAGTAACTTGACAGTCAAAATATTAGGGTTGAGCAATTAAATATCTACTCAAGATCTATGGGCGGCTGTGGCTCAGGTGGTAGAGCGGGTTGTCCACTAATCGTAGGGTTAGCGGTGCGATTCCCGGCCCACATGACTCCACATGCCGAAGTGTCCTTGGGCAAGACACTGAACCCCAAGTTGCTCCCGATGGCAAGTTAGCGCCTTGCATGGCAGCTCTGCTACCATTGGTGTGTGAGTGTGTGAGTGTGTGTGTGAATGGGTGAAAGAGACTCAGTGTAAAGCGCTTTGGATAAAAGTGCTATATAAGTGCACAATTTACCATTTACTTAATAGCATACAGTAATCACACACACAGATAGGCAGCTACATTTATCATTTCTAATTTAAAAGTGTTTAAAGTCTGTAATTGTTTACTTGATTCATGCTGTGATTCCTTCAATTCCATTTGAAAAAATCCTTTAAACAAAAAAAAACCACCAAACTTACTTTCATCTGTCCTTTTTGTGCAATTTGTATTTTGGCAGGATAATGTGAGAAAAAAATATATATAATAGCGTAATTAATCCACCTTCTTTATGTAGGTACATCAGCGACGGTATTTCATATGTGCCTTCTTATGGCAAATCTAATGGAGAGCAAATCTTAGTGGGGCAGGGGGCATTTTAGGGGGAAAAATAATCTACAGCTCTGCTAAATAGTCAAAATTATTATTATACACATTTAAATAATAAGCCCAATATTTCATCCATCCATCTTCTACCGCTTACTCCTTTCAGGGTCACGGGAAACCTGGAGCCTATCCCAGGAAGCATGGGGCACAAGGCGGGCTACACCCTGGACAGGGTGCCAGTCCATCACAGGGCACAATCACATACACACTCACACACACATTTATACACCACGGACACTTTAGACACGCCAATCAGCCTACCATGCATGTCTTTGGACTGGGGGAGGAAACCGGAGTACCCGGAGGAAACCCCCACAGCATGGGGAGAACATGCAAACTCTGCACACACAAGGCCACGGCAGGACTCGAAGCCCGGACCCTGGAGGTGTGAGGCGAACGTGCTAACCACTAAGCCACCATGCGCCCAAGCCCAATATTTGAATACTTGAATTCCGTTCTGATAAAGCTGTGCTGCATTGGGATTTCATTTCACAGTTAAGGTATTCCTGACTGCATAAAGTTTGAAAATCCTTGATTTAGAGGTTCAGTGCCTTGACGCAGTGTCTGCCTCTTCTTCCTTTCTCAGCCTCCACGACGGGCTTTGAGGAACTAAAGGAAAGGAGGTCTGAAAGAAGTAATGGCGCATTGTGATCAGTCCGAGTGGAAGGCAGATGAAAGGAGGGGCTGCAGCACTGAGGTCTTGCAGCTGTGTGGCTGTTTGGAAGACACAGTTCATTAGCAGCCAGCCCTTGTGACTCACTTCCCCCTCCCAAGTGACGAAGACCTACACACTTGCACAAACACACACAGGCTCCTGCCATTAACTCACTGCTGAGTGTGGGACTATAATTGCTTTTCCTTTACTGATATCATCCAATCTGACAGCCAGGAAGCGCTTTCACTGTGCCCAATGAGATGTGGCAATCCTCCTTGATCATTCTCACAGTTTCAGCATTCTCCCGCATGTTTTACTTCTCTTACACTCTAACATTTGATCATTATTTTAAACGTATCCGTATCACTCAGCAGTACAAAATTGATGCTGCTTCATTGAAACTAGATATATCAGTGCCAGTTTATCATCATGGGCAAATATTTTATCTATACATCAGCTTTCATCCACCATCTTTGCTGGTAACAGCTAGCAAAACGTCATCAGCAGTGATTGAGAAGGCACATGTGAAATACTTTATTTACACGATCATCCTTTTTTTCCCCTTTAAATGTCTTTGGAGGAAAAATTTAAAATATGTAGACTAAGCACACATTATCCAATCAAAGTACAAATTACACAAAATGGCAATTGAAAGGGTTCGAGTGTTTCTATTTACCATGATTAGTATTCATAGAAAAGTCTGTAGAGCATTAGAGGCAGGCAACACTTATTATGAAACATTATGCAGCTTCCTAAGTGTGTGTTTTATTTTCGACCTATTGATCGGTATTAGATTTTATCCTCCCGTCTCCCAGCTGTTACTGGTCCTCTGAATATCCAGTGTTTCAGTTAACACCACCTCAGTGATATGTCCGACTTGTGCTTTAAACTCCACAGCATGTATGCCGCTGTGTCCTTATGATATGAACTAATGATGCAATGATGTGAAGCCTGTAGCGGAAGAAGAGAGTGCTTGTACAGTAATAATACGCATCACACCATGACGGGTAACCGAAATATGCTGTGTGCCTGTAGTGTCCCATTGTCTCATGTCATGTGTTTAGGTGAACTGACTGCTGTCACCCTATGCATTACACTGTAGTTGCTGCTATACTGTATGTATGGCCAATATTTACACATATATTTTCTAAAATTGAAGCATGATGTTGTACCTTATGGCATGCATGTGGTGTGAATTGGTACAGATGGTCACTTATGTGATGCAGATGTCTTGTGTAAGTGCCATATTCAATGTCCACCAAAGAAATCTGTACCACTGATGTTTTTCGAGAAGCAACATCACTCATTCATTCATTACTTCATTCTAGGGCTGAAACTAACGATTATTTTCATCATCGATTAGTTGGACAATTATTTATTTATTTTCAGTTAATCGATTAATTGGATGAGGTGGGGCAAACGTTCAGTACCTTTTTTTTCCCTTCGTTTTTTAAACATTAAATCCACAAACTGAGTGTTACAAATATAAACGTCAGACTAAAACTTTACACAACTGCTTGTCTAATTATATAAGACTGTAAAAGAACCCAATACACACAGACACACATCAGAATATATATTCTTCATTTAGGACTGTAGTTTATTTCAGTGCTTTTTGTGCATCCATTAAAAAAATGCATAAATACTTTATATGTATATACTTATATATTTTTATATATAAGTACATATGCATTGCTTTTTATGGATGCACAAAAAGCACAGAATTATACTACAGTCCTAAATTAATAATAAAATCTCACTTTCACTGCATCTTGTGGTTTCTGTTAGTCACTGTGTTCAGGAATATTATTTTATTTTACTTGTGTGATCATAATGTTTTAATTAGACATTACAGATCTTACTCGCACTCCTACGCTGCATCACCGCATCTACAGCGTGAGGAGCAGCGTGGCCTTGTTACTAATAGATCACTTCCGTTCTAATAAAGAGCATAAGTTACACTGATACAGCATATAATGTCAATAAGCTTAAATTAAACTAAACCTTTAAGCAACTCGCGACAGCATCACTGTCGTGCTCGTGCTACACAAACCGCACTTTATAAAGTTTTATCTTCTCCGCAGTGTTTAATATAAAATACTCCTCTGCCTTGGAGGACTTGGAGGTCGCACATTTTCTTCCCCAGTCACTTGACGATTTCGCTTCTGTCTGATGGTCACTGAGAGAAAAGAAATTCAGGTACGGTGACTCTGGGTATTAGGCTAAAGCTAGCGCCGTCACATTACGTGCGTATGACGTCATGCGCTGTCGACTTGGAAGCGGTTTATACTTCCGGTTAGTGAAAAAAAATGCTAGTGTTCCATTTTAGATGATATTACCTTTCTAAAATTCACACACTAGACGGTAGAGTACGCAGCGCATAGTGTATTTATATAGTACATCATTTGGGACACAACTTTAGTATTTACTCTCCGAAGCGTGTTTTCGGAAGAGAAGTAACGTAATGAGTAAATCTCCCCAGTGCCGCGCACAGACCAACTAATCGATAATGAGATTCGTTGACAACTATTTTCATAATCGATTATTATCGACTTTATCGATTAGTTGTTGCAGCTCTACTTCATTCATCAATAAGTTCTTTATTCTGGTTAGGGTTATGGGGAATCCGGTGACCCTCTCAGGAACACTGGGCATGACCATGAGGACACATGTGCACACACACAAGCACACAACTTCACGGGCAATTCTGCATAATCTGTATGTTTTTGGGAGGTTGGCGGAAACCAGAGAACCTGGATGAATCCCACCTGAACACGGGGAGAACAAAACTCCACCCAAACGGTAACCCGAGGTCAGGATCGAACCCGAGACCCTGGAGCGGTGAGACAGCTATGCTACCCGATGCTGTCTGACAATTTATATCAAACAGAAAATATACCCCTTGCACAGTCGTAACGGCAGCCAGATTGTAGAAACGATAGGAAGTCAGAAAGATATGAGGTAGGGGAAAAAAAAAACCCTTTGTCAGCAGCACGAACACACACTTCAGTGAGCTTAACATTCAAAGGCTTTAAATGAGAATTACAGCCCGCTGACCCTTTATGAGTAGTCTGTCATCATGGCCCAGGCGCACTGTCATTTGCAGTTCGTGTTATGACAGCAGCCGCACTGCGCTTGCAAAGCGCGCTGATCAAAGCGCCGGCTGAGAGTCGGAGCGCACAGTTTTATGATTGGCCCGGAGGGTGACACAGCGTTTGCGTGGGCGTGTGGAAGTCTCCCGGTTTGTGAGTTAGTAAAGCCAGAAAAGCGCGTAAAGCGTTTCAGAACTACGCTTCAGCCCAACTGAGAGCGCACTGACGCACAGAGCAACAAAACACATCCATATGGGATGATTACTGAAATAGCTCCATGCCTTGTTACAGCTGCCTCTTGGCTTTGGGATGATGTGAGAATTGCAGTTACAGCACTGCTAAAAACTGCCACAAGGTACAAGGTGCCAAGCGCATCCGGTTGTGCTGTGTATGAGGCTACTGAAGAGAGGTGCAGTGCGCGTGAGAGAGAGAGAGAGAGAGAGAGAGAGAGAGAGAGAGTTCTATCATATTATTGATTTTCCCAGACCCTTCATATGCGTTCTATTTACGGTTTAATTTTTCCCCCAGTGCAGCTGCAATGATATTACTTTGAACCAGTTTGATGACTGCAGATAATTTCCCATGAGGCCGGATTATCTGGAGGTCGTGTGACTTTCAGAAAACGCGGTTCTTTCATGTCACATACTGAGCAGAGCGCTGTTAATCCACATGCGCACACGAAACACATACACCCGCACACATCAGCGCAGCCACTTACCCCAGAGTGGTCATGGTGACGATGGTGTACCAGAAGGCCGCTGGGATGCTGGTGAACTTGCTCGAGTTGGAGCCTTTCTCCGCGTAGAACATAACGGTGGCGAAGATAATGATGGCCATGGTGAGGGAGAACAGGAGGAATCCCAGCTCAGAGGCGCAGCTCTTCAGCGTGTAACCCAAAATGCGCAGGCCGGCCGAATGGCGCGAGAACTTGAAAATCCGAAACACTCGGAAGACCCTGAGGGTGACGAAGGCGCCGCTCACGTCCTCGTTGTCCGTCATGACCAGGCCGATGTAGTAAGGCATGATAGCCACCACGTCAATGATGCTCATTACGCTCTTGACAAACTTGTACCTGCTGGGTGCGGCGATCAGGCGCAACAGGTACTCAACGGTGAAGATCATGACACAGGCCGTGTCCAGGCAGAAGAAGGCGAGCGCGTAACGTTCACCGCAGGATACTTCCTTGGCGCGGTTCGGCATCGTGCCGCACGGCACCGTCTCCACCACATTGGCCATGACCGACACAGCGATGAAGAAACCTGTCACATAGTAGAACACCAAGGCCATGGTGCTGGTGTGCGGGTTCTCAAACGCGCGCCACATGGATTCGCGGAACGTCATGTCCGGCGGCACGAGGTCTTTGTTGTTATCGGTGTCCTCGTCGTCTTGAATCCGCTCGGCGTTCTCTCTCCGTCGGTCTTTATACTCTTCATAGCAACAGTCTCCAATAATCTCGGGGATGATCCCGAAGAAGGCTAGCTCCTCATCGTACGCGGAGATGCACTCGTGGCGCGGGTAGTGCAGCTTCCCAGTGCGGTAAAAATTCAAAATGTGCCGGAAGATGTCCGGATCGCGGTCGAAGAAGTATTCATTGGTCTCCTCGTGGTAAAAGAAGTCGCGCTCCGTGCTGCCCAGAAGTGTGTCCGGGTAGCGCTCCAACGTGTTCCGCCACGTCTGAAACTTACTGCCGCTCACGTTTAGGATGATCAGACCGTCCTGCGCGCGCCTCTTGTCCCGTGGTGGAGCGGGCATAGGAGCGCTCGCTACCGGCATCCATCCTATAGCCGCGGCACGCGCGAAGGGTATCCATGCTGCCACTCCGGCCGCCATGCTGACCTCGCAAGCTGTAGCGCAAGCTCGTCCAACTTGGGTTGACTCGACGCTCCGTTTCCCGCTCAGAGATCCACGACAGAGTAAACGGACATCTGTAAATCAGACGCAAACTATACGCGTCTCGCAAATTCTATAAGCAGACTGAAGGAGAGAAGTCGACCAGTTTGAAAGCCAGAGAGTTGCGTGTTTGCGCGCAAAGCGAATCCCTTTCACTTTTCAGTGAGCAGTGCAGTAAATTACACGCATGTGCACTTTATCTGGAGTGTTTGTAAATAGAAAACAGTCTTACCTCGATACAAATACGCTCGAGCTCAAAAGAAGAAAACAGCGCATGCACTTGACATGTACTCCTGTACTCCTTGATTGACTGCTGTTTTTCTGTAACTAAAAAAAAAGAACGAACAAAAATTGCAGAAAAGTATCCCAAATGTTGTTCTGCGCTCTACAGCAACAAGTTCAGCACTCAGACAGTCTCAAACAGGTTCAGATGCAGTCAGCCAAGCGCGTGCATGCTGTCAGTAGTACACTCCGCGGTGCCAGAATGCAGTGTGCCAGTGGTCCATATGCAGAAGACCACCCTGATGAAAGTGTGCTCAGGGTGTAAGCGTGGAAAAATAATGCAACCTTCTTCTCCGCATCTGTCACCACTGCATTTCGACTCCACTCACTCTCACAGCGACGGAAGAGGCGGAGGTCGGGGGGGACAAAATCCGTAATGGAAAAGCAAACGCGTTGAGTCAAAAAGAGGAGATAATAAAGAAAACAGGACCGGGTTAATAGCTGAGCAGCAACAAATGATCGGACTGAAGCTGGAGACTCCGTTAGAGAAATGCACGCATGCGGTGGGAGCGCGAGCTGCTCTGTGGCTCCAGAAGAGTCACGTGCTCCACGCACCGGGTACCTCCTGCGGGAAGAATGGAGCGCTTGAGGAACTGTGCGGCGCGCGCGCGTTAATTTTAAATATACAATACCACGCAAAGGCGGGGGAAATGGAGAACAGGGTTAGGGAAGCGCACGTGCTTGAAATCGTTCCCGTTATTCGGCAAACTGAAATGTAAAATGCGTAATGAAATGGAAGTTAAAGGGAGGGGAAGCGGCAAGATAATGCGCAACCTGAACCAAAAGCGCGATGGGTTTGCGGACATTTAGACGGTGAGGGAGCGTTGATTCATGATGCGCGCGGGACCACTAGATGGAGACAGGTGTCAGAGGGCTTAATAATAATAATAATAATAATAATAATAATAATAATAATAATAATAATAATAATAATAATAATAATAATAATAATAATAATCAGAAGAAGAAGAAGAAGAAGAAGAAGTGGGCACAGGGTGTCTGAGGGGCACCTATAGGCTAGAGAGCCACCCAGGAGGGCACTGCATGTTGTTTTAATTATTATTATTTGCAGATGTAGTTCAGTGGTTAAGGTGTTGGACTATTAATAGGAAGGTTGTAAGTTCAAACCACTAAACTGTCACTATTGGGACCTTGAGCAAGGCCCTTAAGCCTCAACTACTCAGTTGTATAAATGAGATCAATGTAAATCGCTCTAGATACCAAATGCTGGAAATGTAAATGTTTTTTTTTTCTCCACTGAAAGACACCCATTAGGGCACTATCATGTTTCCTTGCATGTTGGGGAACCCTATAGGGTACTGCATCACATGTTCACCACTACAGGGCAGCCTGGTGGGCACATCCTCACTTTTCCTCATGGTTTCTTTCACCTTAAGGGAAACTGCATCACATTTTCTTACACACAGGGGCACCCTTAGGGCAGTGCATCACATTTTCTAACACAATGGGCTCTCTATGGGGCAGTGCATCACGTGTTCTCCACTGGAAGAAGGCATACCCTATATGGCATTAAATTTTTTTTTGATGGGCACATCATCACATTTTCCCACCCTACAGGCATTTTTTTTAAACCAGTGATTAATAACAACAGTGATAACAATAACTGAGATTGCTGCTAGAAAGTTTATGAACCCTTTACAACTTTCAGTATTTCTGCAGAAATTTGATCTGAAATGTGATCAGATCTTCATCTAAGTCCTAAAACTAGATAAGGAGAACCCAATTAAACCAATGATGCAAAAAAATTATAGTTTTTACATTTAATGATTGAGCAAAATTATCCATATATCATATATAAAATTAAAGTGTTTACAAACAAGAAATAACAATTAGAAACTAGAGTAAAATAGGATAAAACCACAATAAAAATGAACAGGTAAGTAGGCAATACAAAATGTGTTATAAATGAAACAATAGGATATGTTATAAATAGAAAAAACAAGGAAACATAAATAAACAATTAAATAAACGTGTGCTTTTAGCTGATCCAGTCACGCTGTCAGCACACAACTGGAAACCTCAGGAAAGCTTATGTAGGCAGTCTGTCACTCAGCACTGCATGAGAGGAAATCAAACACATTATTAAACATAATCTTATTAATGGACTAACTGGATATGGGAATGCTGCAGAAAATAATCACCTAATCTTCCATTCCCATTTAATTCTCATATAAAATTGCCATCAAGCCAATATTTAGAGCACAAATGCAAGAGGTGTGGCCACACCGAAGGCTCATAGTGGCAACTGCCAGCCCGATTAATACCATTTTTGACAGATTTATTAATTCTATGCAGTTTATGCAGCATTCATATCAAGCATTACTGTCTTGTAGATATTTTATCCAAATCCCTTGAGCATTAGGAACACTCTAAAAAGTCTGGATTCTTTACATAACCCAAATGCTGGGATGGGCAGATTTTCTGCTGCCTTAATTCATGTTACTTTACTTTTGCATGATTCAGACAACAAAATGGCTGTGTTTCCAATAAAACCCAGTCAGTACGTTTACATGGACAACAATATTCTGATATTAACCCAATTAAGATGATTCTCTGATTAAGAAACTAGCATGTAAACAGCGATTTCTGATTACCTTAATCAGACTAAAGTCATACTCAAAGTAAACACAAATGGAATTACACGTGTGGAGTATTCCTGTTTAAGTCGCATTATTGAAGTGCATTACAGACATGTAAACACCTTAATCACACTATTAACGTCGTGTGGGAGTTTTCACCGCATTTTGCGACAGGACACGTACACACACGGCAGTGCTCAGCCGTTTTACGGCAAACAAGAGAGCACGGCTGTGTCCGAAACCGTATACTTACTATATAGTACGCAAAATACATGTATTTCCGCTACTATATAGTAGGTAAATACGCGATTTGGGACGCATCCCACGGCTTCAAGCAGTCGTCTATTTGCACGTATAGCATGACAAATAATTAACTGCACTTGAAGCTTTCATAAAATGAAAATTTAAACACCCAAAACTGTATACAGTACCATAACGAAGACCAACTGTATGTCGATACGTGAAATTCTGGAGGGAACGTCAGACGGCGTGGCGTGGGGACGTAATGACGTGTGACGTTAATCGATCTATGTTCTATAACATGTAAAACCTGAACATGAAAGGAATCTTCTAAAAGCAACTAATATAAACACCTTAATCACAATATTGTCTTACTCAATCATATACACACTCACACACCCATTCATACACTACGGACACTTTAGACACGCCAATCAGCCTACCATGCATGTCTTTGGACTGGGGGAGGAAACCGGAGTACCCGGAGGAAACCCCCGCAGCACGGGGAGAACATGCAAACTCCTATATATATATATATATATATATATATATATATATATATATATATATATATATATAACAAAATAACAATATGATGTTAGTGCATGGGAATTGGATTATTAATGACCCCAAACAACTCAGCTGTAAGCACGGTGTGTATGACAGCAGAGGTAACAAACCACAGGCTCACTGACATGTGATAAACCTGACTCTATCAGTATAATGGTGAAGGAGATGTGAAATCCACTGAGCGTTCTCATGTGTGACTGACTAGAGGTTTCTGTGATTTGTGCACAAACTTGTCTCTGGAGGATTTCCTTTTCTTCATCCCCGACTCCCAATGGAGTTGAGCCATTTTGCTAAAGCTGACTGAGTTTTGAGCCAGCACAGCTGCGGCAGAGTTTTTGTGTGTGTGTGTGTGTGTGTGTGTGTGTGTGTGTGTGTGTGTGTGTGTGTGTGTGTGTGTGTGTGTGTGTGTGTGTGTGTGGCAAGAGAGAAAGTAGTGGCGAAAGTAGCAGAGAGAGAGAGAGAGAGAGAGAGAAGAAGAGAGAAAGTGACAAAGAGGAAAAAAATTGAGAGAGTGCAGAAGAGAGGAAAAGACAGAAATTGAGAGAATAAGAGCAAAGAAAAAAATAAAAGTGATAAAAGGATGAAGAGAGAAGAAACGAGGGTGACAGAAAGGAAGGAAAGCAAAAGTGATAGACACATTTACAGAGAGGGAGAGTAAAAGAGAGGCACAGAATTAGTATTATAGATGGGAAGAGTAAGAAAAAGACAGAGAGGGAGAAAGGAGATAGATACATAGATGCAAACTAAAGAAGAGAGGAAAAAAGACAAGTAACAAAGTAGAGAGAGAAAGAAAAATGCAGAGAACAGAGATATTTCAAAAGAAAGAAAGAAAGGGAGAATCAAGAGAGAGCTAGTAAATCTTAACTCACATGAAGCTAGTAAATCTTAACTCACATGACACATCAAGCTAGTAAATCTTAACTCACATGAAGCTAGTAAATCTTAACTCACATGACACATGAAGCTAGTAAATCTTAACTCACATGAAGCTAGTAAATCTTAACTCACATGAAGCTAGTAAATCTTAACTCGCATGAAGCTAGTAAATCTTAACTCGCATGAAGCTAGTAAATCTTAACTCGCATGAAGCTAGTAAATCTTAACTCGCATGACACATGAAGCTAGTAAATCTTAACTCGCATGAAGCTAGTAAATCTTAACTCGCATGAAGCTAGTAAATCTTAACTCGCATGACACATGAAGCTAGTAAATCTTAACTCGCATGAAGCTAGTAAATCTTAACTCGCATGACACATGAAGCTAGTAAACCTTAACTCGCATGAAGCTAGTAAACCTTAACTCGCATGAAGCTATTAAATCTTAACTCTCATGAAGCTAGTAAATCTTAACTCACATGAAGCTAGTAAATCTTAACTCACATGACACATGAAGATAGTAAATCTTAACTCGCATGACACATGAAGCTAGTAAATCTTAACTCACATGAAGCTAGTAAATCTTAACTCACATGAAGCTAGTAAATCTTAACTCACATGAAGATAGTAAATCTTAACTCGCATGACACATGAAGCTAGTAAATCTTAACTCGCATGACACATGAAGCTAGTAAATCTTAACTCGCATGAAGCTAGTAAATCTTAACTCGCATGACACATGAAGATAGTAAATCTTAACTCGCATGACACATGAAGCTAGTAAATCTTAACTCACATGAAGCTAGTAAATCTTAACTCACATGAAGCTAGTAAATCTTAACTCACATGAAGCTAGTAAATCTTAACTCACATGACACATGAAGATAGTAAATCTTAACTCGCATGACACATGAAGCTAGTAAATCTTAACTCACATGAAGCTAGTAAATCTTAACTCACATGAAGCTAGTAAATCTTAACTCACATGAAGCTAGTAAATCTTAACTCACATGACACATGAAGATAGTAAATCTTAACTCGCATGACACATGAAGATAGTAAATCTTAACTCGCATGACACATGAAGCTAGTAAATCTTAACTCGCATGAAGCTAGTAAATCTTAACTCGCATGACACATGAAGCTAGTAAACCTTAACTCGCATGAAGCTAGTAAACCTTAACTCGCATGAAGCTAGTAAATCTTAACTCACATGAAGCTAGTAAATCTTAAGTCTCATGAAGCTAGTAAATCTTAACTCACATGACACATGAAGATAGTAAATCTTAACTCGCATGACACATGAAGATAGTAAATCTTAACTCGCATGACACATGAAGCTAGTAAATCTTAACTCACATGAAGCTAGTAAATCTTAACTCACATGACACATGAAGCTAGTAAATTTTAAGTCATGGAAACTACATGGCTGCAAGAGACAAACTACAAGCTAAACGAGTTAGCATAACCACTGGGTAAGAGGGAGGATAGAGAGAGCAAGTGAAGAGATACTACATAGCAGCATGAATGAATTGCATTAATTCAACCTCTTCTATCTCAGTGTGTTTAAATGAAATATGGCCACCAGTTCGGCCCTCATGCTTTATTCCACACTTGCACCTCAGCAGTGAAATATCAGTGCTATAATTGCTCATTTTTGCCTCCACACAGAAGCAAGTGTTAAAATTCGAGAAAATTAGGAGAGGAAGATTAACTGGTGGATTGTCCATGACCACATATTCAGTCTTCTTTATTATAATTAACCAAAATAGTGTATAGTTGTATTTAGTGTGTGTCTTTCCGCCTCAGGCTGTTGGTGAAGTCACAGAAAAATGTGGCAGCCTGTGATGTCACCATGGTTACCAGTAAATCTATTTCAGTCCAGTGGGCCAGACATGTCTGCAAACATATGCTATCTTTTAACCCATCACAGAGGTTGGGAAATGATTCCACTACTCACGCTTCTGACTGAAGAGCTGCTGTAAGTGCCGGAATTTGTTTCTGACTGTGAGACAAGTCACAGTTAAATGATCCCATCATCACCACGGCTTGTAAAATCAATAACCAACACGAGACAAGAAAATTGATTCCTCTGTTTCTCACAGGGTCATCTTACATCTACAACCAGCACATCCTAAGTGTTTTTACTGTCTTTTAAGAACAAACATCTTAGACAAGTGATCTTCATCTATCTATCTACTTCATTTAAATTTAATTCAAGGTGCATTATTTGCATAACAAACAGTGACACAACTGAATTAAGCTCAAATCAAACGTAAATATCAGTAATAATAATTATACATAAATGTTATAATAACAATAATAATGATAATGATGTTATTAATGATAATAATAATAATAATAATAATAATTATTATTATTATTATTATTATTATTATTATTATTATTATTATTATTATCATTATTATTATTACAAATTAAAATATTAAAATCATGTTGTTTTAACATACAATAATTTCAAGTCTATTCAATTTCATTTCTTTAGTGCTTTTAGCAATACATATTTCACAAGCAACTTTAGAGAACTCTGGATGTAGATCTAGATCCCAAATGAACTGTAAGTAACAGTGGTAAGGGGGAAAACCTTAAGAGGATCCAGACTCAAAACTGAACCCATCCTTTACTGGGTGACACCGGATTTAAATCTTTATTTCAAGAAAAGATTGGCCATATGTATAATGTTATCAGAATTCATATGGTAGTTTTTTCCAAGCATCCAGGAAACTCACTAACTCACAAAAAATGTTTTTCTGTCTCTGCAGATGAAATCTCAGGCACCTCCAATGAATGCAGCTCTGTGGAGGCCATAACATCTTTTGCTGGTTGAAGCGTCTTTCTTTATGTTTGAATGTGAATCTAATATGTGCCCTTCAACAACTGATGCACTAATTCAAAGCATTAGTGTGAATTTATTCTCCGTTATGTTAAATATATATTATGCTGTTCCAGCTTTAGAGATCACAGTGCTCTAACATCTAGTATTTGAATGGCTCATATAAGGAGGTACAGTGCCTCAGATAAATATTTAAGTATTCACCCTCATTAACTAAAAAAAATGTTTTGTAGTGTTACAACCTAGAACTGGAATGGAGCTACACAAAATAGAGCATAATATTGAAGTGAGGCAAATATCAATATACAGTGCATCCGGAAAGTATTCACAGTGCTTCACTTTTTGCACATTTTGTTATGCTACAGCCTTATTCCAAAATGGATTAAATTCATTATTTTCCTCAATATTCTACAAACAATACCCCATAATGACAATGTGAAACGTGAAATCTTTGCAAATTTATTAAAAATAAAAAACAAAAAAGCACATGTACATAAGTATTCACAGCCTTTGCTCAATACTTTGTTGAAGCACCTTTGGCACGAATTACAGCCTCAAGTGTTTTTGAGAATGATGCTACAAGCTTGGCACGCCTATTTTTGGGCAGTTTCTCCCATTCTTCTTTGCAGGACCTCTCAAGCTCCATCAGGTTGGATGGGGAGCGTCGGTGCACAGCCATTTTCAGATCTCTCCAGAGATGTTCAATCAGGTTCAAGTCTGGGCTCTGGCTGGGCCACTCAAGGACATTCACAGAGTTGTCCTGTAGCCACTCCTTTGTTATCTTGGCTGTGTGCTTAGGGTTGTTGTCCTGTTGGAAGATAAACCTTTGCCCCAGTCTGAGGTCCAGAGCGCTCTGGAGCAGGTTTTCATCAAGGATGTCTTTGTACATTGCTGCATTCATCTTTCCCTCGATCCTGACTAGTCTCCCAGTTCCTGCCGCTGAAAAACATCCCCACAGCATGATGCTGCTACCACCATGCTTCACTGTAGGGATGGTATTGGCCAGGTGATGAGTGGTGCCTAGTTTCCTCCAGACATGACGCTTGCCATTCAGGCCAAAGAGTTCAATCTTTGTTTCTCATGGTCTGAGAGTCCTTCAGGTGCCTTTTGGCAAACTCCAGGCAGGCTGTGGCTTCCTTCTGGCCACTCTACCATACAGGCCTGATTGGTGGAGTGCTTCAGAGATGGTTGTTGTTCTGGAAGGTTCTTCTCTCTCCACAGAGACACGCTGGAGCTCAGTTTGGCCGGGCAGCCAGCTCTAGGAAGAGTCCTGGTGGTTCCAAACTTCTTCCATTTATGGATGATGGAGGCCACTGTGCTCATTGGGACCTTCAATGCTGCAGAAATGTTTCTGTACCCTTCCCCAGATCTGTGCCTCGATACAATCCTGTCTCGGAGGTCTACAGACAATTCCTTGGACTTCATGGCTTGGTTTGTGCTCTGACATGCATTGTTAACTGTGGGACCTTATATAGACAGGTGTGTGCCTTTCCAAATCATGTCCAATCAACTGAATTTACCACAGGTGGACTCCAATCGAGTTGTAGAAACATCTCAAGGATGATCAGTGGGAACAGAATGCACCTGAGCTCAATTTTGAGTGTCATGGCAAAGGCTGTGAATACTTATGTACATGTGCTTTTTTTGTTTTTTATTTTTAATAAATTTTCAAAGATTTCAAACAAACTTCTTTCACGTTGTCATTATGGAGTATTGTTTGTACAATTTTGCGGAAAATAATGAATTGAATCCATTTTGGAATAAGGCTGTAACATAACAAAATGTGGAAAAAGTGAAGCGCTGTGAATACTTTCCGGATGCACTGTAGTTAAAAAATGATTTAATAATAATAATAATAATAATAATAATAATAATAATAACATAAAAGCTGTGATTGTACAAGTATTCATTCCCATTGCCCATATATTAGACATCAGAGTTGTTAGAGAACATATCTGAACAAATAGAATCATGAAGATCAAGACGATATTAAAACAAGTCCAGGAAAGTATCAATCAGGGTGTATATATATATATATATATATATATATATATATATATATATATATATATATATATATATAAAATATCTCAAACACATTTGAACATCCTGCAGAGAACCATTACATGTATTACTGAAAAATGTAAACAGACTGTCCATCAAAAGTCAGTGATAGGGTCAGGTGGGAATTAGTCCGAGAAACAACCAAGAGGCCAAGAGTAACTCTCAAACTAATGCTGCTACCACCACCATGCTTCACTGTAATGAAAAGGTTGGTGTTCTCAGGGTAGTGTTTTATTTTGCTAAATAATTTTGCAAACTACATCGATTTTCTCCCACTTCAATAATATGGGATAGTTTGTGTAGATTCATGGTATATAATCTCAATTAAGTCCATTTCAGTTCCAGGTTGTAATACTAAAAATGTTGAAAAAGTCAAGGAAAAAAACAAACAAAAATGTTTTCCTTATTGAACATGCTAATCTTGTTGGGTTGTCTGCCACACACAACCCAAACAGAGAGTAGAACACGGCCTGTGTGGTCATCAAGAGCACTGGTGATATTATTCAAACCACACTGACAGGTTTCATGGTTGCTGTTTGACTGTAATAACATCATATTTCATACCTGACAACGCTTCTCAGAGCGAACATGCCACACTACTCATTCATCACACTGCCTGGTCCAGAAGGTCCCCTTTGTAGGCCGTGGAGTTTCAGAGAACACTGGATCAGCGCCACAGCTGCCATGGATCAGAAGGATAAAAAAATTGGACCTATAAGCTCAGAGAATGAACGTGAAACAATAGTGCACTTCTGTCAGTTAGACTTAAGATCCTTTACAGCCTGATGTTTTTGTCAAGACAAGCCTCAGTTGCACTTATGGTTATGTTCACATAGGGCTGGGTGGTACAGCTAAAATAAAAAAATTATCACGGTATAATGTTTCATATCATATTGATAATTATTGATAAATATGAATCTTTTTTAAACAAAGACCAGTGGAAAAAAAGCTTTAAATTTATATTTAACCGTTGTATTTTTAATTGACCCACTTTATTAAGGCAAACAACAAATCATTTTAGTTGAAACAGACAAAAACAAAATAGAATTTAAACAAATATCTTCTCTTATATCTTATATGAAGATTAAATAAACAAGAGTTAAAGAAACTCTTGAACTTAATAAATAAAATGTTACAAAATGTGTGCAATGTAAAAAAGTAAACGTTGAACAATCAAGGCAAACTTTAAAGGAGATCAACATCGCATTATAGTGCAGCATGTGACTCCTGGTGCTCTGGTTTGTGCTCAGCATGTTAGCATAGTTATCTTAGCCTCGTATAAAACTTCCACTTTAACACTTACTTCCGGATAACACTGTCGAGTCGAGCTCCTGCTCTGAAGACACTCACTGTCTCTCCCAGAGCCGACTTTTTAACAGAAAACACAAAAAGTGGCAAAATGTCACATTTCTTCTTTACCCGCTGTTCACAGTCATTGTACATGTGTGAACACTGGGCATGCGCACTACAAGTCTCTCGCAGCTTGTTTATGTGTTCATGTGCATTTTCGCATGTGTTCATGTGTTCTGATGTCACATGGCGATGGCGCGACCGAACCCCACAGATACGCAACTTATTATTGGCTGTTTGCTTGTCACTCATAGCATACGCCTTTATCAAGGTAATTGACAGGCTGTTTATGATCCAGGGACGGTGCATGCTTGATCCAGGGGCGGCGCAAACTTTATGTCTGTTTACATTTTATTGAGCATTACACTGAACAGTTTTCTATCATTACCTATGATGGTGTACTGTCAATAAATACCGATACTGTTTTTTGCTCAGCCCTGTGTTCATAGCACAGTCAACATTGACTGCTAGCCTAGAATAGAGATGTACTGCTAGCCTTGAATGGCAGAATAATGATATGATCTGATCAATGGGTGCATGAGTATTATGGAACACTTATCACTTATACACCAAATTAGAATGTGAAATAACCATGGACTTAGTAGTTGGTGAGTTTTTCAGTTTTAATAATTCAGTGGATGTGACAGGTTGGTAATATAAGACGTATTAATCAATACAATTTTTTAATCTATTTGTCTTTTTGATATTTCATTAACATTTGCAAATGTGGCAACATATCATCAACATTTACATATTACAAACATAAATTTCCAACATAAATTTGTGGTTTGTTTGCTTGTGTTGTAAGGAATAAAACATGACAGGGCATGCTGTACCACATCACATCAGTAACTAACTAACAGAATCACAAGAAACAATCAATTACTCAAGATGAATGAATGTAATTTAAGGAATGTCTATATATGGACTACAAAAGCTTTCCACTGATTTATGTTAAATATTATTTCAGTATTTTAAACAAAAATCATCCTGGAAATTGTGTGTAGTAAATGGAATTGGGTTTTACAACAAGGTCTGGAATTTTTTTTTTTTTTTTAATTGTTATCTAACATTCATATATTGCTAAACCTCTCAAAAGAGACTATCAGAACCAAAAATCACAATTTTATTTGTGATGCCTGACTCTTAAAGCATATTAAGACTTAATCTTAAGCCATATCACCCTGCAGCAGTCACCTGGTTTCCCACTGAAGCTAAGCAGGGTTGAGGCTGGCCAGTACCTGGATGGGAGAACTCCTGGGGAAAACTAAGGTTGCTGCAGGAAGTGGTATTAGTGAGGCCAACAAGGGGTGCTCACCCTGTGGTCTGTAGAGGCCTAATGCCCCAGTATAGTGACAGGGACACTGTGAAAACAGCACTGTCTTTGAGCTGAGGGATTACTCTCTGTGGTTGTTAAAAATTCCCCCATTGGACTCTAATAATCTTCATCCCAGAATTATCTACATCACTCTACTCTCCTCTCCACTAATAGCTGGTATGGGGTTGGCTTTCTGGAACAATATGGCTGCTGTTGCATCATCCAGGTGGTTGTTGAGGAGATCCCCACCTCCCATACAATGTAAAGTGCTTTGAGTGCATAGAAAAGCACTATATAAATCTAAAGAATTAAAAATTAAAAATATATATATTATTCAGTAACTACTATGAATAATCCATTAACTAGTTTGAAACTTATAGAAAAAGTATGCAGTTTGTACTATGAAGTCTGTTCATGCAATGGGTCATGGTTGTTTAAAGGGTTAAAAGTAGAATGCATATCTTATTACTGATATTTAATAAAAGTGAGGTTTAAAAGAAATCATGTACTTCCTCTGTTTCAGAACTAGAGCCTTATCAATGCACCATAGCATGAAAAACTGTAATTCAATCTGCTGAATAGTGCCTCTGGATAGCTCCTCAAGCAATTGATTTATGTTTTCTGTGGCTGAGCTATACACCCTGATTCAACTGACATACAGTGGCAAAACATTTACTAGAGGTCTCTATCTTCTGGTCTGAACAAATACACTGGCTCTGATGCAGTGCTGCAGTAAATAGACAGAACATGTTTGCTTGAGTGCTTGAGTAAGGGTGCACTGAGGCAAGAGTAAAGCATTCAAACCCTGATGATAACATAGACGCCTGTGGTCATGCGTCCAAGAGAGCATGTACTGTACTACCCCTGGAATAAATTATGGAATCATCACACTTAGAGGATGTTCACCTGGCTTTTTTGCTTCGTATCAAATAAACAAATCACAGATATGACACAAAACATTAATTGCTTAATAGTTGAACATTCTGGCTTCGTAAAACATACCTCAAACAAATATAATGAAATTATTTTAATTAATGGCGTATTATTTCCAAATCAAATGTTGAGGGAAAAAAATATTGAATCACCCTGTAATTTGCATTTCTGAAGCAAATACCAGGACTAATATAAAAATGCAAATTAGTCTGCAGTTAAAAGAGAGTCCTTACAGACCTTAATGAGCTGTTGGACTTGGCTAATTAAAAGGAAACATGGCCCCAATAAGAGCGTTTTCAATGATAACATTGGAAAGCATTATACAACTCCTTCATGAAGGAAATCTGACACAGTGTGGGGCAAAAGATGTTGGATGTTCCCAGACAGCTGTGTCTAAAATTTGGTGCAAGTATAAACAAAATGGGAAGGTTATGAAAGGAAAACATACGGGTAGACCAAGGAAGATGTCAAAGCGTCACGATAGAAAACAAAAGTAATATGCGCAACAAACAAATGAAAAACAAATTGGCGGAAACAGGAGTCAATAGCTGCGTTTACACGGACAACAATAATCCACTCTTAACCCGATTAAGACCATACTTTGATTAAGAAACTACCATGTAAACAGCAATTTTTACTAAACTGTCCCAAACCACATACTTGCCTACTATAGGCCTGTAGTGGGGAAAAATACATGTATCTCGGCTACTATATAGATGGTAAGTACATGGTTTGAGACGCAGCCCACGGCTTCAAGCAGTTGTCTATTAGCATGTATAGCATGACAAATAATTAACTGCAATTAAAGCGTTCGTGGGCTGTTAATCTAATTATGTTCTATAAAATGTAAAACGGGAACATGACAGGAGTATTCTAAAAGCGACTCATGTAAACACCTTAATCACATTATTATCTTACTCAGAGTAAGGTCAATAATTAGATTACTGCTGTCCATGTAAACGTAGTCAATGTTTGTGACAGAAATGTAATAAATCGGATGAATGAAATGGGATGTACGTATAGAAAAGCCAAATGAAAACCAGCACGAACACCTAAACAGAAAAAACAAGGTTAAAGAGAAGAAATCATGGCGTGTGGATGATTGGATGAAAGTGATATTCAGTGATGAATCACGAATCTGCATTGGACAATGAGATGATGCTGGAATGTTCGTCTAGTGCCGTTCTAATGAAACATATAACGATGACTGCCTGAAGAAAACAATCAAATTTCCCCACTCATTGATGATATGAGGTTGCATGTCAGGTAAAGGACCAGGTGAGACCTCAACAGTCACTGCACAGGTGTACACTGAAATTTTGGACACTTTTCTCATTCCATCAATAGAAAATAGGTTTGGTGATGATGAAGTAATTTTTCAGGATGATAATGTATCTTGCCACAGAGGAAAGAGTGTTAAAGCTTTTCTTCAGGAAAGGCATATCAACTCAATGACCTAGCCAGCAAACAGTCCGGATTATTATATATTAATAATAATAATAAAAGGGCGCACTTAGTGGTTAGCACGTTCGCCTCACCTCCAGGGTCCGGGGTTCGATTCCCGCCGGGGCCATGTGTGTGCGGAGTTTGCATGTTCTCCCCATGCTGTGGGGGTTTCCTCCGGGTACTCCGGTTTCCTCCGCCCAGTCCAAAGACATGCACGGTAGGCTGATTGGCGTGACTAAAGTGTCCGTAGTGTATGAATGGGTGTGTGAGTGTGTATGTGATTGTGCCATGCGATGGATTGGCACCCTGTCCACGGTGTACCCCGCCTTGTGCCTGATGCTCCCTGGGATAGGCTCCAGGTTCCCTTGTGACCCTGAAAAGGAGTAAGCGGTAGAAGATGGATGGATGGATGGATAATAATAATAATAAAAAAATGGTCCATGACAAGGCTCCATTCTGCAAAGCTGAGCTGTCAACCATTATTCAAGAAAGTTGGAACCAGCTTGATGGAGAATTTAGTTTTTCACTTGTGAAGTCCATGCCTCAAAGAAAAAAAAAGCCAAAGGAGGAGCAACAAAGTACTGATTGAGATTTTTCTTTTTGTAATTTTTGTCATTTTTCCCTCAACATTGAGTGATTCCATATTATGCTCCTCTACTTGATTTGGAAAAAAATGCCATCAGTTAAAATAAATTCATTTAATTTGTTTGAGATATGTTTTACGAAGCCAGATTGTTCAGTCATATCTGTGATTTGTTTATTTGCCCATAAGTAAAAAAGCCAGGTGAACATCCGCTAAGTGTGGTGATTCCATAATTTTTGCCAGGGGTAGTATATGGAATTTAAGTAGTATAAGGAATAAGTACCCATCTCCAAGCATGTACTGTACATGTACTGTACTATACCTGTCCTGTGACATTGCATGAGAAGCAGTTTAAAATTATATGGTAGTTATCTTCGGGGAGAATTAGCGCAATGGCTAGTGACTTATGGCTAGTGTATAGTGAGTTAGCTAGTGGCTGCTTAGTGGAAAAGGAGACTTAATGGAAGAGTTTCAAGCCACTCCTGTTTGAAGCATGTTGGAGATTCATCAAACATATCGAAAATGGTTCTCTGGTCTGATAAGGCCAAAATCCTATGTTTGGTGGTAACCCAACACTGCTCATCACCCTGAGGACACCATCCCCACAGTGAAGCATGGTGCTGGTAGCATCATGTTGTGTAAATTCTTTTCATCAACAGAGACTGGGAAACTGATCAGAGGTAAGGGCATGATGGAAGGAGCCAAAATACAGGGCACTCCTAAAAGAAAACCTATTCCAGTCTGCAGGAGACTTCCGACTAGGCAGATGTTCACCTTTAAACAAGACAACAACCCTAAGCATACTGGCAATGGTACACTGGAGTAGTTTAAACCAAAGAACTTGAACGTGTTATAGTCATAGCACAGACACATTCAGTCCACTTTAGTTCCATTCTAGGAGTGTGTTTTTGGACAAGTGACAAGAACACCATCTATTCCCACAGAGTTAATGCTAGAGCTTGATATTCTCCCTTCGTACTGTCTACTAAATGAGGTGCAAGTGGCACCCATGTCAACCATAAAAGGGTATGATTTCCCTCGAAACAAAGATAAATAATAGGCAGTGTGTCATAATGTGAACTCAATACGAGAGAAAGTATAGAAGGGGTTCCTTCATTCTGTGGGAATCCATATTGGTTTTGCTAAAATTGCCACAGGGTTGGTTTGTGGTTCGACCCCGTGGCGACTGGGCAGATTATGGCTGATTATTTTTTAAATCCCTATGCTTTTTACGGCACTCCCTTTCCCAGTGACCTGGAGCATGACAGTAATGACAATTATCTGGCCATCTGCCTCTCGTATTACATTTATGTTGGTATGAGGGGTGCAAGGATCCCTCGTTGGCATTAGTAGAGAAGATCACATGTTTAATTTTTTGTTTGACAGAGGCTTTGAAAGCCGTGGTGGATTCCATTTCCCTCACGTGCTGTCTTTGTTTGCAGATTTTGTGTCATAATTCTAATGGGTTGAGCGCACTCGATACTCGATATTGTTTAAACACGTGTTTATAAATGTGATGTATTAACTAAAAAGAATACACACGAGACACATATCTGAACTTCAGTGTCACGTTTTTACTATGAGAACTTCCTGATTACATTTCACAGCATGCACTAACACACTACAGCTATGGAATCTCTAATGCTCCAAAAAACTATAAGCACCATCATCGCGATACATTACAGTAAATAAAATGGAATTTTTTTCCCCATTCACTCTGGAACCGAATTAAAAACGACCTAGGGGATTCGAGGGCATGCTGTTTAGGGTTAGCCGCATGTGAAATATCCTGTTTCCCTCGAGTTCTTCGCTGCAAAAATGTGCATAACTCAGTATAAAAGTTAGCGAGAGGATCCGGGTCAGCCCAGGCATATTCAAACAGCCTACTTGCCTGACCTGTGCCCTGGACACTATCAGGAGTTAAGCCTAGTGTGGCAAAATGCCTACGATTGAAAGTTCTTTGGTGACGTCATGACCAGCGCTTTTTACAACGGACATTGACTCAAAGCAGCTTTACAGAAACATAAACACAGGATACAGATTTTAAGTGTTTGAATTTATCCCTATTGAGCAAGCCGCTGGCGACGGTGGCAAGGAAAAACTCCCGAAGATGATATGAGGACGAAACCTTGAGAGGAACCAGATTCAGAAGGGAACCCATCCTCATCTGGGTAACAACGGATAGTGTGAAAGTAAAGGAAAGTTCATAATAGTTTTTATGTGAAGTCTATTTGATGAACTAATCCACTGTTCACTAAAGGAGACCTGAGTGCAAAACTGCATGTGGTAATTGCAGTCTCAAGGCCATAGCAGCAACCGTAGTTAGCATATCGGGTCTGCTGTTTAAGTGAATCAGCAAAGTGAGCAGGTTTATTTGTTGAAGGCAAAACATCACATATTGCTTTTATTTCCATAATACTAGGAGGTTTCAATGTAAAACATTTCCCTACTTGTATGAATGGCGCAGTGACATTGGAATCTGTGCTAAAGCACGCTACGGCTCCTTCTGGCTCTGAGCCAGAGCTCGGTTTATCCACTGTCGGCTCAGTTTGCTCAATAACTGTGGTAGATCTTTTTCTTCCTATGGCGATATATGGTGGGGGTGCACCGTATGTCGGTTGTTGGATGGTGTGCAGGAGGAGCAGAGACATAAGCCACATCAGATCTGTGGAGAAGAGAGAGAGACTTTCTTAGGATGAGGATGAGGTCTTCCTCCTGGTCCCCAGAATCCAGAGTTGATTTATATGTTGAGTTGTTTTGCTTCTGAGTGAGTGAGCTCAGGAGTTTGTGCCGTAGCAGAAGTGTTTGCTCAATATTTTTATTTTTTTTTTCTTGTTTGGAGAATGTAGGGGGCGGGTGCCATTTTTGTTGGTACTCCTGACTTTACTCCTGGTTTATGGTTAGACAGGGAACGAGGGAAGGTTCTAGTAATTTCTTTTGTATGTTTCTCTTTTTTTTTTTTAGGTAAGTTAGAGAGGCTTTTGGGTTAGTTAGATACGTTTGTTTGTTATTTTGGCCTGGCCCTCCCCTGAAGCTGTTGTCCCCTGTTTTCTTTTTCATGATTATTCTTTGGTTATTTTGTTTTGTGATAGTTGTGGTTGACATCTTCTGCAACTATAAAATTAAATATTAAAGTGGTGTCCATGGTGCTAATTCTGGGACAATAGATTGGACATACTGGTTCTCTCTCTCTCTCCAATGTTATCTTTTTCTTTCATTAGTTCTTTTCATTCTTCTTTACTTTGTTACTGTCTCCCCAACCCTAGACGGGTAGCTAAATAACACTAAATGCCATTACTAATTTTACTATTTGTACCTTATCGGCTTTTTCTTTGTTAGAAGGCTTCATATATTTAGCCATTTTCTTTTTTATCGGAGTGCTCATCATCCCATGGGGTTTTACCATCTTTCTATGCGGATAAAGCACGTTTCAGGTATTCATAATCCCAGACGGTAGCTCCCCAGCTCTCATAAACAGATCTGCCGCGAGTAAATGTGCCTCGTCAAAAGTTCCATCACGAAGGTAAGTATGGAACTGAGGCTGACCTTCTGTCCAGCCTGCTAAATTATTGACTAAAGGCTGCACAAACACAGCTTTACTATAGTCATACATCCACTGATTTGGTGTGATTTTAGGCTGATCATTTCCGCCCATAGCTTACAGCTTACAATTGAGTAATCACAAGCGGATATCAGACAGTACTGGGCATAATGTTCAATCAATAAAGGGTATCAGACGATTTGCTGAATCACCGGGTAACAGAATGTTTACGAAAACTACGCCCGCAAAGCACCGTGGACTGAAACAGCGTGATAGTTCAATCTACGTAGTTTCTTTTGAAGTAGTCAGAATTTGTCGTCTCACGTATGCGCAGCATCTCAAAGACACTGTGTTCACGGAAACACTGTGAGCCAAAACGTGATATTTCAACCAAGATTGACCAGGATATCTACAAGGAGGTAGAAAGAATTCAAATCATTCACTGAACTCCGTCCAGATATCTCCACTTCTGACACCCGGAAACTGTTTTGTTCCTGCCCAATACCAGAATTTGGACCCTGCCCTGGCTGATTTCCTCTCGTCCGAGCTTGGGTCACACAAGTCACACAAAACAGTAGCTCAGTGCAAAACTTCTTAGTTTAATGCTCGAAAAGGCATGACATATATACACAAGAGATAAAAGTCTGGGAGACAGGAAAAACAAACTCTATCTGAAGGTCATGCTTCCTGTTATGCAGAGGCATGGCATCATGACACAAACTAGAGACCTTCAGAATTGAGACACAGAGATCATGCCTTAAAACTTATCAAGGTCATAACATTTCAATATGTGAAAACTTTGAAGAGGTGATTACTTATGCATGTGTGTAAACACTAAAACCATCAGCTTAAAAAACGAGTTAGACTGCGTTCATAAGAATTGCTCAATTTTCACGAGTTGCTGAATCCAGTTTTATTTTCACAAGACAGGAGACACAGTGAGGAAACAAATACAGTATGTTGAACATGCATTTAAAGTGTCTGAAATATAGTGTTGAATGATGACTGGAGGAAAATATCCATGTGTCAGAAAACTGCAGTGAAAGATTTATTTGAGGATTGGACAATTCTAAATACTAATCTGAAAGAAAAACCTGGTCATTGGAATGCATTGCTGTTGATTTAGCAAGACTTGCTGAGATGTGAAAATCAAATTTTTTAAACTGTTCTACAGTTATATTATGCATGCAACCTGGTGAAAGTAATAATAGCAAAACATCATACATCAGCTTCTTAACTAGCAAACAAAATGCCAGGATGTGACTGACCTCTATCTAATTACTCAGCTCAATGCATTATGTAACATGACAAACTTCCTTGGGATGCAATAAATCAAGTTTCATTCCAGGAAATCAGTCCAAATGGCCAATCATAACTTACATCAAAATAACTTGAGGCATAATTAATTTAAGAGCTGCTTGATAGAGTTCTGATTTACTCCCATATTGCTGTCATCAGCATGTTAAGTAATTCTGTATAAATTAATGAGACAGTAGGACCTGTTATTAGATTAGATTCTTGAACTAGTGTGAAATATATTTAGAGAAAGAAATAGAATGGCTAATTATCAGACTTGACAGTACTTGCCAAGATGCCAACCAGAATTACCACTAGCAAATCATGATCAGGGTGCTGCATGTCCAACCAGCAAGGAACGTTTTAGCATTTTTGTAATACTCAATTTACGAAAATGGAGAGCATGAATACGTCTAAGAACTCTACCCTTACAAAATGTCTTTCATTAAGAAATCTGATCCTCTTCTTGACCTTCTTACCTCTGTCGGCCAGTACTCCCTGAACAGCTGGGTTGCTTCAGGAGACTAATTAATAACCAATATTTGCTTTCCAGTGAAGCAAGTACCTACTATGTGGGGTTAGTCCCATAAGTCATCCAGCATGGTATGAAAGCTGCAAAGTTAGCTGCAAAGTTAGCTGCAAAGAATGTGTGTTTGAGGGACGTACAGAATGTTTACATTCTCTACCATAAGGCCCTCAACTTCTGTTCGTCAGCACCAGAGCTGAGGAGCAGATGCAGCACACAGTGTACAGAGCATCAGCACCAACACTATAGCCATCTGCTAGCATGCTACAGCTCAGTGCAGCCCTATTCATCCAATTAAATTTTACTTTAATGGCACATATATCCATATGTGGATATCAGGATGTAAATTTTGATCCCTAATGAGCTAATGATCATACATTGACGGGTGCTAAAATTACTGAAATAACTGTGAGTTTCACTTTGTAGTGTATGTTTGTAGGTTTGATAGGTGAAAGTACGGTGAAAGTCAATTAATCGGTAATCTGATTACTTTTTACATGCCGTAATCAGTAATGTAATCAAATTACAATTTTAAAGTAGCAGTTAGTAATCTGTAGTGGATTACTTTTTTTTGAGTAACTTACACAACACTGCTTGGGAGCCATTTCTATGCTATTCCACCAAATCAAGTCAGTTTCACTTTTGTAGTTCAATGATGTCTTAGCACAAAAAGAACACACATGCAAGATTAGCGTTTCACCCAGATTTCCAGTTAACATTTCATTTTGGATAACGGCAACATAAGCTTTTTAATTGGATTATACAGGGTCTAACCCATGGAGGCTTTCATTTAATTTTATTAAATTGGCTGACAATTTATATATATATATATATATATATATATATATATATATATATATATATATATATATATATATATATATATATATATATACAAAGCCTCTTACAGTTGACACTGGATACTACTGAATAGATTTGGGTTAAGGGACTTGTTCAAGGACCTGACATTGGCAGCTTGGTGGTGCTGGGATCTGAACTCAGAAGTTTCCAATCAGTAGCCCAAAGCAGTGAACCGGCACTGACTCTCTAGGCAGTCACTCAGAATCTGTCAGCTCCATGGCACAAAACCAGTCTGACTTTTGGCTATGTATGCTCTGCTTAAGATGGCTAGAGTTTGTTAACCGATCTAGGGCACCTTTGCACCTCAGACCTCTGCCTGGGAAATACTGTACATCACACTTGTCATCTTCAAAATGTCAACAACTGAACAGTTGGTCTGATTCATGAATCTGCTTCCTCAAAGGCATCACATCAAAAGACTCTCATAGAATTGTAGAGTAAGTATAATACCGAATGTTCATTCTACCGATTAGATTACAGGTTCCCAGGTTGCTGGTCCTGAGGAACCCCCTGTATGCACATTTTAGTGTTTGTCCTGGTTCTAATCTACCAGTTTAATTATTCAGCTGATAACACTTTGTGAGTTGAAGTGGGATTGTTAGAGCAGGGAAAACACAAAAAATGTGCAGGATGGGGGTACTCCATGGAGTTTGTTTACTTATATAGTACACCTGTGGACTCTCTATGGGAAATACACCTCACCTGTCATTTCAAAAATGTTAAAAACTGAACAGTTGTTCTGAATCAATTAATCTTGCCCGGGTTTCCCACAAGCACCATGTTATAAAGATTGTCATATCAAATTGTAGCATGAGCATCATATCGAGCACTCACCTTTCAGTTAGATTGCAGCTTATGAACCCTAGTCATGTACTACACATTTTAGTGTTTTCCCTGCCCTAAAACAGCCACTTCAACTCGGTAAGGGCTGTTAATTAACTGATTACTTCAACCAAGTGTGTTGGGAGCAAGAAAAACACAAAAATGTGCAGAACAGGGGACACTCCAGGACCAGAATTGGGACAAAGTTGAGCCTTGATCTCCTGCAAAACTGTGTAAGTGTTTAAACAAGTAAGGGTAATGTGGTCATATTTTGCCTTTCATTTTCATACAAAAGACATCAACTGAAAAATTATGAATGTTGACCCTATCCCCAACTTGGGGAAATCGATTCCTACAAATTCTTATACATTTGCCGTATTAGTTGTACACCATGTTGTTTTAAATTTGTAGGGGCGCTCTCCATGGTGCTGAACATGATTTTGTAGGTCAAATATAGTACAGGTACAGTACTATCATACCCATACACAGAACATGTAGCACTGCTAGTACCCTTATGCATTCTTAGATTATCTATTTGGAAGAACTGCTTTAAGGTTTTACATATAATCATAGAAAGAAATTCTTGTCTACCAGAGATGCTTCCAATTAGGGCCCTTTCAGGAAGTTAAGAACGCTTTACTACTAAAAGAACTCCTTGAGTTACACTTTTTGTAAAGAAAAAAATATGTGCTGTATTGTGAGGCTTTTGTATCTTGTTCTCTGCTTACTGATATCCTCAGACATTGTGTCTTGTCTGTGTGGCCCTTTTGTTATTCTCAAAGTATCACAAAATAAATGGCTATGAGAACACCTGAGGACTGTGAGAAAAAACAGTGAAGATGGAGTGACATGATTTGAAGTTCATGATGAGATCATGCATGCATATCTTTGTGGGAGTTTGGGTGTGTGTTCAGTGAGATCTCTATCTAAACCGCTCAGTCTCTTGTCCCCATTAAAGACAGCTGCAACCACTGCCTGAAATAGCTCCAGCCATGCCAGTCAATCACACACACGCACACACACACACATGCGTGCCAGCCTCCAGAGAGTATGTGCCCAGTAGTGCCAAAGCTTCTCTTTGTCAGTGTTTGACATCTCCCCCTTCTCTCCAGTCCCTCATCACCTCCTTACTGTGCTCTGCTTATCAGCACTCATTTACTCCCTTTTCCCTGCTTTATTCTTCCTCTCATTAGTTATCTGTTCATTAATTCTGCTTGACACTGGCCCTCTTTTATTTTCTGAACACCATTATGTCATGAGTTGGAAATATGGCCATGTTGAAATCATTCTTCAACCTGCTTCAGCAATATATCTTCTGTGCTCTTCCCCTTGTCATACCACCATATGCAGCAAAACCTTTGTACTTCTTGCTGTAATATCAGCAACATTTTGTACTGCAGCAAAGCATTGTAGTATACACTATATGGTAAAATTATGTGGACACCATCACACCCAAATGTGGATGTTTGCCAAACTCTTACCACAAAGTTGTAAGCACACGATTGTGTAGAGTGTTTTTGTATGCTGTAGCCTTACAATTTCCCTTCACTGGAACTAAAGGGCCCAAACCTGGTTCATCATGACAATGCCCCTGTGCATAAAGTGAGGTCTGTAAAGACATGGTTTGTCAAGTTGGAGTGGAAGAACTTGAGTGGCCTGCACAGAGCCATGACCTCAACCCTACTGAACACTTCTGGGATGAACTGGAATGTGAACTCACTTGAAGTCAGTGCCTGATCTCACCAACGCTCTTTTTAGCTCAATGAGCACAAATCCCCACAAGCATATTCCCAGTAACTCCAATGGAAAACCTTCCCAGAAGAATAGAGGTTATTATAACAGCAAAGGGGGGGACTAAATCTGGAATGGAATGTTCAACAAGCACATATACGGGTGATTGGTCCAGTATCCACATGCTTTTGATCATATAGTGTATGACATAAGTTGGAAATCTAGCAAAGTTGATATAATTCATCAACCTGCTTCAGCCATTCATCCTTTGTGCTCTTCTCCTTCCCATACCAACATTTGCAGCAACACCTCTTCCTCTTTCAAGGCCAGGTTTGTGTGCCTCTTGCATGCATTGCTATTACACAAATCCAAACCAGAGCCTTGCAATACAAAACATTGAATCTATTTGCAAATGGCCTATATGAAATTAGTAAGTAAAATGGCAAATACGCATACATTGGCATGGGACAATATTATATATTTCATGGTCCTTAATCAGTCACACACTTATGGACAAGATTCCATGCTAGATGCAAAGTATTCACACCAGGGGGAAGCGTTAAATGCTACACAGCAAAATCCCCAGTGTTCATTTAACACACAGTGTTGAATGCACACCCTACACTGTTTATATAAGTCCATTGGGCACAAATGAACACCCTGGGTGTTAATTCAACACTAGGGATTTTACTGTGTATACACCGATGGTATTGTTTTTCATTTGTGACATGAGGACAACATGCCCCACTGAAAAGCAAAACTTTACTTTGCATTGCTTTATTTTTTCAGTGAAAAACAGTCAGCAAGTATCATTGAAAAAAAATCAGAATCTTTTTTTTAAGAATTAAATCCTGAGTTCAGACAAACATGAATATAATTCCTCTTTTATTATTCTACACAATTATGTCATTATTTACACAGGGAACGTTAAGAGTATTCAGAGTCAGGTTGTGCACATGCTTAAGTTTATTATATGGGCGCCCAAATCAGGTTAGACAAATCACAAATGTGAGTGGTTTAAACACAAGTACTTTTTCCTTTGCTGTCAAATGTAAGCATAATGTTTGAATGGGTTGTAGGCTGCTTTATTTTGATTGAATTCAGTATTTTGAGTTGTCAATATAAAAAAATGAGATGAATGTTAATTGCTCTGGATAAGGGTGTGTCACGTCCTGGCAAACTCATGACTCCATTTCCCAGAATGCACCGCAAACTACAAACATAACCAACGACTACAACACTCAGAACTACAGACACGTCACCTTCTCCTGAGGACTAATCAAAGACACCTGTTCCCAATTGCACTCGCAATCACACCACACATAGAAGAGACTCTCATACACAATGTCTTTGTACCAAGCCTTAATCTAGTGTTTGTTAGCCTGGGTTTTGACTTTGTTTACTCCTTTGACCTTGATTTCTGCCTTACCTACTCTAGCCTGATCGCCTGACCACTGTCTGTCTTTGTTTATGTCTTTTGTCTTGCCCTGTGGATATTATAATCTTCATTAAAGCACTAAACTGCAATTTCATCTGTCCTAACCTCCATTACATGACAGGGTGTCTACCAAATGCTATAAATGCTATAAATTTAAATATAATAAAATATTGCCAATGTTTTAATTCATTTTGATCTACAGTTTGAAAATTAAGCTAAGTGAGTACTCATATGCTACACTTACAGCTCCATTTAAGGATGTGTGCATCATTTTATCCGTAGAATATTATCCATATTTTTCCATATGCTGTCTACTTCCAACTGTAACCCGAGCCCTAGGTTTCTAAAAATACTTTTTGCAGATTTTAAAGGAATACTATTAAATAATATTCATCTTATTAGTCTCAAATGGCATCACATACCTTTTAAGTGTATTTACAGCCCAAAAATACATTTCAATGTAATATATTATGACTACATCAAACTGTCAGATAGTAGTGCTATACTGAATACTGCTTCTCGCTTGACTTTATATTGTGCAAGAAAAATTGATCTGTTCCAAGATCAGAATCATGTGTAACTTAGGCACACCCCGTTTTTGGTTCACATAAATCCTGCACAGCTGTTTGAGAAGCACTTATGTCTAAAGTCAGGTGAACAACGTGTGCAGTATTAAATCCTCACTATGTGCACATCCAATTAGAGTGCATGACGTGTAACAAGTGCAGTTTCACAGTGACTGCTAGAGGGCCAGCTAATAGGGAGCTGCAGCAGTCCAGATGTTAGATGATGAACAAGCACTGAGCTGCATGTCATGATAGATAAGCTCTGAGCTTCCTGATGATATACAGAGTGCATTTGCATGACTGCGACATTGTATCAATGGAGCACAGGAAGGTTAGATTGTTGTCAGTCAATACCCTGAGGTACAGATTTTACAGATGGTATGTATGAGGGGACAGTCTTGATAGTGATAGTGATAGATTGCTGAATGAACTGAGAGCACCATCTTTGAGAATGTGAGGAGGTTAAAATGATCTTTGAGAATCTCTCCATGAGATTGTTGCATCATCTGGAGAAAAGGACTGACTGATAGAGTGTCAGCAATGGAAGGATCATATGAGTGGATGATCCCAGGGGGAATTTTGTTTGAGATGATAGGGCTCAAACCAAATTGAGTGTCATCCGTGTTATATCAAGGTCAGAGTGAATGGTCTGGTTATTAATCCTATCAAGGCCTGTTGGTACGGTGTGTGCTATAGAATGAGCAGAAAAGACTTGAAGGCAAATCTTGATACAAAGATTCTAACATGATGGGGTGTGCTATTACAAGAACAGCTGTAATAAAGCCCTGACACTGGAGACTCCTTCCAAAAATGTTAAATAAACCTTCACCATATCAACAATTACACATCAGTTTATGTTAAATGTCTGCTGCACATGTCCCTTTATAAGTTGTTACTATAAAAAACTACAGCATATTAGAATGAACTTTGCAATCAGAACTATTGTTAAAGCCATGCTGTTCTAGAAAATGAACCCTTTCATGCATAGGGTCAACAGGTATAGACAGTCAATTTAGAAATTTGTTTTATGTTTTAGGAAAATATAGGATGTAAATCAACACGAAGCATTATTGTAAATGAACATACATTTCTGTAGCTCTCTAGACTATGTCATTGTCAATCTCTAATAACTTTCATCCATCAATTATCTGTATTGATTATCCTGCACAGGGTCATGGGGGAGCCTGGAGCCTATCCCAGGGGAATCAGGCATGAGGTGGGGGACACACTGGACGGGCGGCCAGACCATCACAGGGCACAATCGCACACACATTCACACACTATGGATCATTAGGAAATTCCAATCAGCCTACAACACATGTCATTGAGCTGGGGGAGGAAACCCTGTGGCATGGGGAGAACATGCAAGCTCCGCACACATGAGATAGAGGTAGGATTCAAGCATGCTAACCACTAAGCCCCTGCACACAGGTTTATTGCATTTCCCACAACTATTACTGACTTTGTAGTCTTTGGAACTTGGACAGATCTGATATCTCTTCCTTTTTGGTTGGTCCTTTCTGCTTCTTTCCTGTGGCTGAGTTATGGCTTTTGATACTCCACACCTTCCCATAGCTTCAATGATCGGGGTTTGCAGTTGTGATCAGCCTTGTAGTTGACTCATCATGTGTGGGCTGAAAAGCTCATTTGAGAGCTCACTGAGGAAGAGCCGTTGTGCATTTTTGATGCCACTGTGGAATTCAGGGTGCTGAGATGTGAAAAAGGTGCAGGCATTCAGGATCGCGATTTCAAGGAGGTTAGCGCCATGGATCACCTCTGTGTTTGGTGCTTGCAGGTGTAGGTGCCAACCATCTGGTCCATGGTGTCTACACCTCCTTTGGTCTTATTGTAGATGTGATTACTTCAGGTTTTTTCTTTCTGCTACTTTCATCCACCACTTTGTTGTGGTGCATTGGGCTTAAGAGCACGACAGCCATTCCTTTCTTTCTGACATAGCTGACCATGGTAATCCATTAAATCTTATTCAATTGAATTCAAGTCAGGTGATTGACTGGACTATTCTAACGCCTTGATTTTTTTTCTCTGAAACCAACTGAGAGTTTCCTTTGCAGTATGTTTTGTATCGTTGTCCTGCTGGAAGGTCCACCCACATCTCATCTTCATCATCCTGATGGATGGCAGCAGATTCTTCTCAAGAATCTCCGTTTAAAGGGCTCCATTCATCATTCCTTTAATTATATGAAGTCTGCCAGTACCATGCAATGAAAAACAGCCCTACACCATGATGCTTCCACCTCCAAACTTCACTGTTGGTATACTGTTTTAAGGGTGATGTACAGTGCCATTTCAGTGCCACAGACATGGTGTGTAGTATGACAGCCAAAAAGTTCAATTTTGCTCTCATCTGACCAGAATACACTCTCCCATTATTTCATAGGCTTGTCCAAATGAGTTGTAGCAAACTTTAAACGAGCTTCAACATGCCTTTTATTTAGTAATGGAGTCTTGCAGGGTGAGCGTGAGCAGTGTAGTGCATTGCCTATTGTTTTCTCTGTGACAATGGCACCTGCTGCCTCCAAGTGTTTCTGGAGCTCTTTCCGAGTGGTCCTTGGCTCTTGGGCTACTCTTCTGACTATTCTTCTGACTCCCTGGTCTCAAATCTTGTGAGGAGCTCTTGTGCGTGGCCGGTTGATGACTGAGTGATGTTTGATGGCTCCAATAGTGCTTACTGGAAGATTCAGAAGTTTTGAAATACATCTGTATCTGATCCCATCAATATGTTTTGCCACAATAAGGCTACGAAGGTCTTGGGAGAGCTCTTTGCTTTTATCCATCATGAGATGTTTCTTGTGTGACACCTTGGTAACAAAAATGCTTTTTATAGACCATCAATTTACTAACCCAGCTGATATTCATTTGCACGGATAGGGGGGTATAATTACTTTCTAACTACTTATGGATTTCGGCTGCCTTACCTTGGCTCGGGGAACTGCTTTTTCTTAACCTGTGTCATTCCAATTTATTACACATAACTTTATTTATGGACTTTGATGTTGTGAATTCTTTATATTTCTAGATTTCTGGAGTTAATACTGAAGAATATGACAGATTCAGTCTGCTGAAAATTTCATGTGAATAACATCATTGGAAATATATTTAATGAAAAAAAATGTTGACGCGTTCAATACTTATTTCCCCTACTGTGCACACACACACACACACACACACACACACACACATTATATATATATATATATATATATATATATATATATATATATATATATATATATATACATATATAGTGGCTACTCAAGGCTGCGGCGGGATCAATACAGACATGCAGGAGGCAGATTAGGTGCAAAAAGAGTGATGCTTTATTTTGAACACGTCAGGGAAGAGGAATGGTGTGAGCGTGACAGCTCTAGATGAAGGTGAACAGGAGCACCGTCTTCCCGGAATGGGGAGCGTTGATCTGGCTGGAGCTGGCTCAAGGCAGGACCCAGGGAGCCTGGTGCTGGGTAACGGCCGAGGGTGCAGCTGGGCCAGGAAGCATCTTCTTCTGCGGTGACGTCTCCTCAGTCGGCGTTTGGAATGTACAGAATCGTCAGTATAAACATGCACAGAGACGTGTCTCGCCTCTCTGTACTCCCGTGCCCCTTTTATATCCTCCCGACGCCTGCTGGATGGTGAGTAGATCCGGCTCCACTCATTGGCCGCCAGCCATGTGTTTCTGCTGCCCCTTGCTGCCATGTGCTTCCAAGCTATATATAAGTTAATATGTTCAACAATAATGTACAAAGCTACAGTCTAGGTATACTGTTCCTAGCAAATTGTTCCTTATGTTCCTATGCAAATTTGTTCCTAGTTTATATTAATTAAGTACAATGTGTGTGTGTGTGTGTCTGTGTGTGTGGACCTGCAGCAAGACATATGCTGTTGTCCTCTGCTAGCATATGGTATGTCCCTAGTGCTGGTAGTGAATCCTGTAATAATGTCATAGCTGGCACTAAGAGCTCAAAATTTGTCATTGGTTCAGGACAACGCACACACACACACACACACACACACAACCAAACCACATACCACACATACTTAAAAGCACACTGTCTGTGTAAAAAAAGTGCCATCATTTTAGCAGTCTAGTGCTCCAGCATGTACAATCACTTCTGAATTCCTCCCGACATTCATTACACACACCTTTCCCACAGACCTGGGTCTTTATGTAGGACACTAATGCTCCTGTCCAGCGGGAATCAAAGGGGATCAAAGTTTCTCACACCCTCCTTAATGGGCTGTGATATTGCATCGGCGACGGAGACCTGCACATACAGAACACAATCTTCTGCTTCTCACACACACAGAGAGTGAGAGAGAAAGAGGGAGAGGGAGAGAGAGAGAGCAAGAAAGAGAAAGAGAGAGAGAGGCAAAGCCATTCGTTCTCTTAGAGAGCTACTATTCCCAGCTCAGAAACTCAATGGAGAAATGGAGATAAATAGGTCATTTCCTCCGCCTCTGAAGTCCACGAGTGATGTTTATGCAATGATATGATAGCTCTACCTGTGTACATTACGTGTGTGAGTGTGTTTCAGCTGGCGATAGCACTGTGGGTGATGTGCATGGTAACACGCTCTTTATCTTTCACTCTCAGCACAAGGATTGTGTTGGGCCACAACGTTATCTACTAGCTACACACATACACACACAAATGCAAGCAAATACCCAGGTAACAATTTTTTTTTTCAGTTATGAGAACCTTTGGTTTAAATCTGAAAAGGTTTTCTGAGGCCCTTTTTTTTTTCCTGTAGACACGTCTACAACATTGCTACAACATTTTATTGTTCAGGAATGTTAATATGTAGATTTTAGATTGCCATACAACTTGTATAAATAAACATTTAAGCTCTTAATGCATCAGATTTATGCTAATCAATCAAATTTTTCTCATTATACTACATTACTGTTTAATTCTCAATTATGATTGGTCAGAAGGTGTTGGTTAACTTTCTATTACAGCTGCGTAGACAGTACTTCGGCTGAATTTATGTTAGGAGTCTCCAGTGTCCATCATTTTATAAATCAGAGGTAAAAAGATAACTTTTTCTTTAGGTTTTCCACCATAGGAAAGTTTTCAGGACACAGTGCTTTATGATTTCTTGGTAACATGGCAAGCTTCACTTATTAGTCTAATTAATGTCAAGAGAGATGGGAAAAAAAGAGGCTGGCGAGGAAACGACTGTTTATTGCTGCTATAATGCGAGTGATGACAGGAACTCATTTTCGAGGTTCCACAGCATTAAACATAACTATATATGAAAAAAAAAAGATTAGTTACAAGATTCTAATAGTTAGACACGATACAAAACACTTCATACATGCAATACATACATACACATGCATACAGCAAGTACCCATGCTATTATAGGAAAATAATGAACTTTAGGGTAGTGAGAGTAACTTCGGTTCAAGTCAGGCTGAATCACACCATCCTGTCCTTGATTATTTTCCAATAACTGGATGCCATGTTCTGTTATGTTCCTTTACTTATTCCTAAGATTATTAAGCTTCTTTTCTATATTCAAGCTTGAAATTGTGTTGTTACATTGATTGAAATGTTTGCTTATTTCTAGTAATAAACTCTTGAAATAAGCAAAAGTATCTGCCAAAAGAATAAAATTACTTAAAGGAATTAGTGAAAGGATGGAATAACAGTGCAGAGAAAACATGAAGGAATGAAGTAGAAAATCCAACATGAGCCAGCTAATCAAACCATTCAGGGATAATCCTCACTTTTAGTGAGACAGAAATTATAGTGTGCTTTGAGGAGGAAAAGCTGAACACTCTCTCTTTACACTCCAATCTTTTGCTTCTTTTTTTTTTTTTTTAGGTTTATAACTTTAGGTTTTTCTGACTGAGAATGTTGTGTGAGTAACATTTGTAACAACACTGGGAATTGTATTCTTTTTGGGATATTGTAGTCTAACAGTCTTAGAACCTGTTGAATATGTACTGAACGGTCTAATAATGTTATCTTCTAGCTGAAAACACACACAGACACACACAAACACACAGCATGCTGTCATCAGCAGCAGGCTGAGAGGTGGTGTAAAGATGCAATCTTACGTCAGTTTGTAGTCAAGCCCAGTGAACAGGAACAAACAGGACAGCTCTCTCTCTCTCTCTCTCTCTCTCTCTCTCTCTCATATACACACTCACCCTGTCTGGTAGAAAGTGTGCTAGGAATGAAAGATTTCATTCAATTTTCATTTGCTCACATACACACACTGTTTGCTTTTCAGCAACTAAGTACCGATCATCTAGCTGAGACTACGTCTCTCTCTCTTCCCCCTTTCTCTCTTTCTTTTAATAGATTTTTTTCTATTTCACACTCATTGCTCTTCTGCTCGCTGTCCGTCAGCCAGTTGTCACGAGCAACCAGCCGAGCATGCACAGTAATGACAGCAGTATTTCTTCAGTTATAATCTCGCAATGACCTCCAGCTAAAGGTTAGAACTGTAAAATATGCTATATGTTAAGCATCGTAATTATAAATCTAACACTTCTATAATTCAAAAGCATTTATGTTGGATTAGGACTATAAATACAAATTGGTTTTATTCATTACTTTTTCTACTCATTGTTTTCTGATGATGAATCGTTTGCAAGTGAGACAATTCTTTGAGACAGCTCTTTTAGGTGAACATACACCTCATCGTCCCACTGTACTTTACAATATTCATTAAAAAAAATTCTTACTAGTATCTGGCAACTGGAGAATATATAGAACATAAAAAATAGCTGTTGAAGCCATAGCCTCAGCGCAAATGTATTATGTGGTGGAGAAAGCCTGTTGGGAAAGCTGTGTGAAAGGTTGGACTGCTCAGTTTGTTCAGAAACAGAAAAAACATGGCTGATCAGTCATCACCCAGCATAGCCAGATAATTCTCCAGTAAGAAAATCCATACTGTGCTTATGAAACAGTATTTGGAGCTATCCATGATTCTCTCTATCTTGACTAGAGCCCCATTCGCAGCTGAAGAGAATTAAGCCTATAACATGATGCTGCCACCATCATGCTTCATTGTAGCAATTGTTTTCTTTGAATGACAAGCTGTTTTGTTTTTGTACCAAACATATCTTTTAGAATTACACCCAAAAAAGATCTACTTTGGTATCATTGGGGTTATTTAGAAGGGCTTGGATTTTTTTTTTTTTTTTTTTGTAATAGAGGGCTTCCATCTAGCCGTCCTTCCCCATAGCCCAGACATGTGAAGAATACAAGAGATTGTTTTCCATTCAAGGAGTGACCAGTACTTGTGAGATATTCCTGCAGCTTCTTAGATGTTTCTGTAGGTCTCTCGGTAGCCTCCTAATAAGTTTTCTTCTTGTCCTTTAATAATACTTTGGAGGGATGTCATGTTCTTGGTAAAGTCACTGTCGTGCCCCATTTTCTTCACTTGTTGATGATGACCACTTTTATACCCCTCTCCTGATCAATACAATTCAACGATGAGATGCCATACATGCTCTGTAAGATCTTTGCTGATCTTGGCTTCCATAGTTGGATGAAACCAAGATGATGTCAAGAAACTCCTACAGAAACAGCTGATCTTTATTGATGAAAGGTGTATGATAATAAATGATACTTTTTAACATGAGTTTGAATGTGATTGGTTAATTCTGAGCACAGTCATGTGCCCCATTATAAAAGGGTGTGCACTCTCCTTTCCCCCCTCTAAAACGTTTCTACTTGTTTTTCACTTTATTTATTTATTTATTTATTTATTTATTTATTTATTCATTTCACATCACAAAAACTTGCAATTTTAAACAGTGGTGTGTAGACTTTTTATAGCCACTGTATAATGGAAAAAACAGCATTTAAGTAATTTGTTCAAAGAGTAACCATGTTTCAAAACTGTCTAGATTTTCATGGATGTGCACTGTTGCTTGTGTGCGTGAGGGTTAGAAATATGTTATATGCTGTTCAATGCCATAAAACATAACAAAAGGGAAAATGAAACAGAAAAGGAAACCACCAACAGGGAGTTTCATTGAATTGATGAAAAGGACCGGAGAGACTCCATAGGGAGGAGCTGGACTCCTTGAGTCTTTTGTGTCTCTCTGTGCTTTATGTTGGTCAGTGATGCACAGAGCAGCAGCAGTCATTATGGGGGCAGGTTAGAAGTCTGTTACCCCAGGGATAAAGGCAGGTTCAGTCTGATCATGGAGGACAAAGATCCTATTTTGGGGACAAGTTCAGTGGTAAAGCCCTCAGGCCAGGAGACACTGGTGTCACACATAAGAGATGGGACGGTGATTCAGCAAAGCAATTGGGACTGAAGGAGAGTAATAAGAGAACGAAGGTAGCAATTGGAAGAGAGAAAAGGAAAGAGGGATAGGTAGAATATTTTCCAGAATATTTTTCTTCTTCATAGAAAGGTATGCTTGAAAGAAAAAGCTAAATTATATGCCAGTGTAATAAGATCAATGGAATAAACTTTTTAATTACAAAGGGCCTACAGCCCACGTACACCGAACACAACACACTCCTCACACAACTGCCGGTGGGGTGCTGAACTAAGAGTGCCATTTCAGCACCTCGAGTGTTTTGGACAGCACGGAAGCACATGGCTGCAAGGCGGGGCGGGATAAACACACACGGCTGGCAGCAAATTAGGGAGTAGCCGCTCTTCACCCTCTCTCTCTCTCTCTCTCTCTCTCTCTATCTCGCCCGTATGCCGCTTCCCAGGCCAGGAAGACCGTGCTCTGCATCTGCACTCCTCACCTTCTCACCTCTCACTAACTGAACATAATGGAGCACTTTTTCCCATGTCCGCCTCCTGTGTGTCTGTGTTCTGTCCTGCCACAATTAGTACAAAATAAATAAATAAAAACCTAGATGTTAATAAAAAGTTATTTAGCTAGTGCAATGATGGACAAATGGCGCAGAGGAAAAAATAAAGTAAGAAAGACTGAAGATTGTCAGCTAAGCAACACTTTCACTAAGAATAATCCTCCTTCCAGTGAGAGTATGATCAGAATGTGTTAGAAGAAATGCTTTCTGAACTGTATTTACACTCCATTCATCGCTCTGTTCCCCTCCAGATCAGACCAAAATATGTTATTAAGTTCTTCTTGGTAGTGATACATTTCAAAACAGTGCAACGAAATTCTGAACAGGAAATCACAGGAAATAGTATGCCTTGCTGCCTAAGGTAAAGCTCAATGTGTATATTTTTTTCTCTTATGAGTTCTTCAATTACAGTAGCATGAAATATGATCAAGGGTTTGAGTGAGATATTGATTTAAACCGTATTGTATTCTGTATTTATCACTCCAACGATTCAATATATGTTTATTATATGCAGACTATCTTCCTGAGGTATAAAGTTGAAAAATATAAAACCACCTCGTCTGAGTCCCACAGCACCGAGTTCATTACTGTTAATGGTAGAGCGATGATCACAATGAATACTCTCTCACTATCAGTTATGACCTAGGAATATAACCTGTCCTTGCTTCAGTGGACAGTCTCACCTGGATACTGCGGATTTGTACCTACGAATTACTGCTTTAATCATAAAGACTGCCCTGTGTTTACTGAATTTAAAATTGAATTACATTGATTAATTAGGATTATTTGAACTGTTTGATGCTTTGGGGAACACTAGGCCCAGACCACATACAAAATTCACACAAAAAGTGATTATATATTTTTTTCCAGTGAATGACCGCAATTGTGAGAGCAACATGTGTTTCACTCATACAGTACAAGTGCTAACTGCACCTTTCATCTTAACATTAACCAAGTAACTTTTGATACCAGGTGGCTTGTGTAGATTCTTATAAATTTGCGATTGAATGAGCCCCATACACAGTAAGCTGTGATGCACTGTGTGTTCTGACACCTTTCTATCATAGCCAGCATTAAACTTTTTCAGCAATTTGTGCTTCAGTAGCTCTTCTGTGGGATTGGACCAGACGGACTAGCCTTCGCTCCTCATGCACATCAATGAGACTTCACTGGTTGTCCTTCTTTGGACCACTTTTGGTAAGTATTCACCACTTCATGCTTTGAACACCCCACAAGTCTTGCTGTTTTGGAGATGCTCTGACCCAGTCATCTAGCCATCATAATTTGGCCCTTGTCAAAGTTGCTCAGATCTTTATGCTTGCTCATTTTTCCTGCTTCCAATGCATCAATTTTGAGAACTGACTGTTCACTTGCTGCCTAATATATCCCACCCCCTGACAGGTGCCACTGTGGCAAGATAATCAATGTTATTCACTTCACCTGTCAGTGGTTTTAATGTTATGGCTGATTGGTGTATAGTTTGGTGTCTTGAATACAGAAACGATAGCATATTTTCTATGTTTTTGGGGGGAAAAAAGAGAAAAACTTTCACTCTAGCCAAAATCTAGATGTTCATTTGATGTTGGTAAAGATGTATTTTTCAAATATAGTTCATCACATGTATACCACGGTATACTCCATAGATTTAGTTTATTTTGCTAGTAATTCATGAGCTCATTCTTTCTGGTGCATGGTGGTTTAGTGGTTAGTATGTTCGCCTCACACCTCTAGGGTTGGTGGTTGGATTCCTGCCACTACCTTATCTGTGCAGAGTTTGCATCTTCTCCCTGTGAAAAGGGGGTTTCCTCCGGGTACCCCGGTTTCCTTCCCTAGTCCAAAGACATGCATGGTAGGCTGATTGGCATGTCCAAAGTGTCCGTAGTGTATGAATGGGTGTATGAATATGTATGTGAGTGTGCCATGCGATGGATTGTCACCCCATCCAGGGTGTACCCCACCTTGTGCCCCATGCTCCCTGGGATAAGCTCCAAAAAATGACATTCTACTGAATAAAAGTAAATTGGATAACTGAGATAATAGTTAAGACATAGTGAGTGTTATAAAATCGAGCTATTCAGCTGGGTTGCTCTAAAGTCTTATCGATGGCCCAGACAACGAAAATATCCATTGCTAAGTAGAGGAACAGCAGAGGAGGGTTAAGTGCAGCGGGTTATACTAAAAAAAAACTGATAAAGAATTGTAGTGAGATAAGAGAATTCACTGATAGATTTTTTTTTTTTGAAGTGCCTATCAGCCCTTCCAGAGATAAACGCAAAGCAACAGAAATCCTGCACTGGATGGCATGGCATAAAAGTTTCTATTTCATGGTAGTGTGTTGTGAGCACTGAGAAACCATTTAGAGGATTTGAAAGAAGGATGCACTTGATAACTGGCTCTTAGTGATAAATGGCCACGTGGGGAGAGACGGTGCAACTGGCTGGTCTCGTATGACACACAGGCCTAAGAACACACTAGATAAGTAAGTCAGGTGTGGCATTCATTTACGGCGAGTTAAGAGACTGGTTTGTTGCTTGAAATCCACCATTCTCCGTCTTGCTCTGCTTCTCTAATGCCTAATGCCGTCTGTTTCTGCATTGGAGTCTTTGGCAGCAGACTGCATGAGTGACAGAGGGCTAAAGCCTGTGGCTCTTGGTCTTCAGGGTTGACTGACAGATGGAACTGTGTGTTTAGAGTGAACAAACATTATAATCCACACTGCTAACATTCAACAAACCTCCTTTTTTTTTTCCTGCAGAGGAAAATAAACTGGACGCTAGTCAAGAAATGACACAGCCGCTTATAAATGTGTTAATCCATCCCTTTTGATGATTCTGTGAAGTCTTTTTCTTTGTGCATTTAAGAAACCCAGAATTATTTCATTTTTCACAAATCATTTTTCACACTTTCAAGTTGTGTTGGCTTTTAGTATACATGCTATCTTAAACATTTGGACTCAATGTGTCGTTTGTAGAATTAACATTAAATGAAAAGTCCATCCTGAAACACAATAATATGTATCATGAAATATTTTTTGTTGTTCTGATGCTAATGTGTTGGTTAGCACTGTATTTTCATTGTACCGGTGAGAAGTAAGTGGTCATGTCATGGTCTTGCATCACAAGTACAGTTACAGTAGTCTTAAATAGGAGAAAACAAGCTCAGACATAAGGGATAATGATGAGGTCTTTTCTCGCTCTACATTTTCCAGCAAAATTCAATGTCATATTAATGAGAAATCCAGTGTTGCTTATAGTAGTGGAAACAGCTACCACTGGACTCAGAATACAATGCAGCTATACAACGCAATTGCACAGAGTTACAGCAGAGACTCAGCTTGTTGCCAATTTAAGAGAGGTGGGACTGGTGCTGATGGAAGTTGATTGGCAGGACTGAGCTATTGAGTCTACAGATCAGGAGAAGAGAGAGCTGGACAGACTAAAGTACTAAAGCACTTCTCAATTGCTTTCTTTAGGTAGAAATAAAGTGAGGCCTGGATTCCAATGCACCACTCTCAGTGGGCATTGTGGGTAATCTAGGAAAAGGTTAACCAAAGTAAACCTAGACAATTATGTCCATGAAAGAGGTTTAAACTAAAGAAAAACACAATTCCATTACAAAATAAATATTGGATTCCACTGAAGGTCACGTTATTTATAAAGATTAATACACAAATCATTCAGGGTGTTTATTTCATTTTATTTTATTTTACATACTGTTCAGTCCATACAGATTAGTGATCAATGTAGACAGTGTAGCCGCTAATTTATGACAACCAAACATTCCCATTCACCGTCTATAGAAACTAATGAATATGCCTGTGTGCATGCAAATGTCGTATGAAATCTCAAACGCAATGTATGTTCAGGAGTGTACAGAGCTGCACATACAGAATTAAGAAATTCCCACTCATGCAGGTCTGTACATTCCCAGAAATGTCTGCTTTGTACTGTAACACACAAAGATGGTATAATTATTTTGGACTTGAATTGAAAGTTTTGGATGCTTATTTGGTGGTGCATGGTGGCTTAGTGGTTAGCACGGTGCAGGTATAGTAAGCATGTTGAAAGGATGTTCAGTATGAGTATATCATTAATAATAATAAGCCTCCTGAGATGACTGTGCACAGAGCAGTCTTTATGATTAGTGAGATTTAGCTGTAACCTGTGTACTACCACAGTAGTAAATTGACTTGATTATTGGATTTAAATACAACTGAACTTTTTAGTAAAGCTTAGTGTCTTGTAGCATTGTGATAAAACACATTGTTAGTGCTAATTTGCATGCATTTTTTTTTTGTAGTATTCTGGTTAATGTCTTTTTGTGTTAGATTAAGTGTTATTTATTACTGTAGTAATGTCCTGTTTGTTTGTTTTTTGTTTAGAATATATGTACCAGCAATCTTTCCAGACAATGCCACAGTATATTTTCTGTTGTTGAGAGTAATTAGCATTTTATGGTTATTAGCATACTGCCACAATCCTACATCTCTGGCTATGTCATTTCATTATCTTGCCAGTCTCTCTGTTAGAATAATAACTCTGTCATTTCTTTAACCTGTTTGTGTAGAAATTGTGATGCATTTAAAATGTTTACTAGCCACACAGTATTCTTTGCTTATTAAAGGTTATTTAACATGAAATATTTGAACATAACCAAGCTAGCTTACTGAAATACAAAAGCTTATTGTACTTTTGTACACTTTACAAAGAAATTTCTTTTGTGGACATTTCACAGCATTCACACTGGCAGCAAAGTTGCCTGAACTTAATCATTTTCATTAAGTGGTGATTTACGGGAATCTCACATTATGCTGATGAAAAACTAAGCAATGTGTTGAGTATGAATACAGTGTGGCTCAAGAAACCTTTTCACCTTTTCCTTTTTTTGCTCGTCTTGTTCCAACTTCTATTAATCCCCCAACAATGAATAAGTAAGCTTTGAAAAACTGATGAATTGAGTTGCATAAACATCTTTAAAAATGTGAGTCATTTTTAAAAGAGGTTCATGAATGACATTTACATGTGTTTGCCCTCCACTACATCCCTGACAGTAGTGATTAAAATCTGCCTTGTAAAGCTGCTTATTTATAGCATAGGACATTGAAAGCAAGGTTATTTGCATTACAAATTGGCTTTTCCATTAACTCTTAGTTCATCCATGGATGCATTTTTGTTTAGAGGTCTGTACCATTATGACCTGTCTCTAAAGGCTCATAAAGCATCATAACAAATGAAACCCATCATGTCATAAAGCACTAAAAGCAGCTGGTGTTTGAGAACTCTTGACCTCTATACAACAGGCTTAACAATCCTTAGGACTTATCATTGCAATCAACAGTTCTTTGGAAAAGAGGACATGATTTGTGCAAGTGCGTGTTAACCTAAGGGCCATTGAAGTAATGCATGTTATATACTGTTACAGTCAAAAGGAAACCCTTTATGGTGCACCTTTTCAACACCACTAGAAAATACAACCTGTGCTTTACATTGTGTAAATGTTTAAAGGGTCATGAAACCTCCCTCTTTCAGCTCAAGTCTACCTCTCAGTATTTTTGAAAAATGCAGCGAGGGCGAGCCTTCAGAACACTCACAATAAAGATGGATAGTGACAAAAAGTTTGCAGATGAGACTGTGGATTTCTCTCCTCCTGAATTCCCAGGGCTAAATGGAGACACAATAGATAGCAGTGCAGGTCCTCTGCCCTATCTATTTGAACCATTAGCCTCTGGCGAGACAATGGAGGAAAACATAAAATAAAAGCAGAGGCAGTGTGGATGGGAGTGTCAGAATGATAGCTAGCTAATAGGCTTGAGCTTTTCACAAATAAAAAGGCAAAGGCTCTTCCCTTCAACGCGGACTCTCATTGTATAGTTTTACACGCGATGGCCAGTAGAGCTTTAATATTATATATACAATATGATATTATATTACATATTGTACATACAGTTTTATAATATATTTTATTACATTATTTTCCTCATGCCAGAGGAAGTGCTGATGGGAGAAGTGTTGGAATGGTAGCTAGCTAATTGGCTCGAGCTTTTCACGAATAAAATGGAGAAGGCTCTTCCCTTCAACGCGGACTCTAATCTGTCTGCTGAACCTCCAAAGACACTAATCAGATGTCAACATTTCCTGACTGAAAAACCTGACAAGCTCTGATTTCACATTGTTCATAAAGTCATGTTTAAGGAAAGAAAAAATAAAATAAAATAAAGTTATTCGGAGCCACATTCAGAGTTGAGTTATTGTATGTGGGCATTTAAGATTTAATCCCAAAATTACACACATTCAGAAATTTATTGACTCAATTAAGGAGCTGTATTAATTCTAGTGCCACCATCAGACAGTTTCATGTAAACACAATATGAAATGTATATTTTTGACTATAAACACATTAAATAAATACAATGGAATGCCTTATGATACCAATACTATATACATAAATACACTATTAATTAATTAATAATCGTATGAGACATTGAATGAGACACCTTATTCAGATACACTGCTTAACTTAACATCTTAAATTCATAAGTATAAGAAATGTTTGTTTGGTCAGCTTACCCTTCAAACTTTATAGGCGAGGGGATTAAACTGGCCAAAACATTGGTGATATTTTATTAATTCAACAAATTAAAATAGCTATTAAACATTTTGTACACACATTAGGAATCCGTGATCTTGGTGTAGTATCTAGCTGCCACATTATATCAAAAGTTTGTGCACACTAATAACTGTTTCTGCACTAGAACAACAAAAACATTTTATTCATTCATCTTTAGCAACCAATTTATTCTGGTCAGGGTAGTTCTGGAAGCTATCCCAGGAACGTGCACAAAGAAAATGTAATAATATTTTGTGTGGTCTGTCCAGTCACTTGTTGCAATTCTCAACAGTACATATAGTATTTGTCATCTCATCTGGACTGTTATTGGAAAATAATCAACTTCAATATTATGTGAAACTCTGCTTCACATCAGAGTGCATCACACCACTCCATGGTTGATTATTTTCTTATAACAGAACACCACATTGGGTTTCATTCCTTGTGTTATGAATTAATGATTCATTATCTACAATGAAAGTAATTGAAAAAGGGATGTATTTATGAGCTCCCTGGGATAGGTTCCAGGCTCCCCTGCGACCCTGAAAAGGAGTAAGCGGTAGAAGATGGATGGATGGATGGATGTATTTATGATAGTGAGGAGTTTAAATTTAAATCACTGAGGGTCCTGGGAGTTTAAAGGGTTAACTCTCATTGTAATATGATATTTATAACATCCAAAGCACATTGGACACAATATATCGACTAGGCAATGGACACTCACACACACACACACACACACACACACACACACCCCATCCAACAATTTGAGTTCAGTCATTATCTCACACCCTGCTATCATGACTTCATACTGGCTGCTGAATTAGTGTGATGGAGAGCAATCACCTTTGACCTCTATTTTCTTCCCGCTCTCTGTTGATGACTGTGTGACACAGGTCAGCAATGTCATTTTTGTATTTTCTTTTATTGCTTTTCTCTCTTCCTACACTGCCAGCAACATTGTCATTTGAGTTCACGGAAACATCTCATGAGATCTGGTTAAAAAATTCAAATAAAAAATATGTCATATGGGAAAAGTTCATTTACATCTTTTCCAAAAATAGTGACTGTATGATCTAGTTTTGCAGTCTGAGAAACCCAAGCACATTTCACACACACACACACACACACACACACACACACACACACACACACACACACACACACACGAGACTGTGGACTCAGATGTTCATTGGCATGATGTCTTGCATTGCTCAACTAGAAATGCTCCCTTCAGGTGAGACACAGCCCGTCAACATCTGGATTCACCTAGTTATTCTCTCCACATACAAACTGTGCAAAGGTTTTTGGCACATGCAAAGAAATGCTGTAGAGCAACGATGCCTTCAAAATAAAGAACTTAATTAACATAAATAGCAGTAAACAGTAGTAAATGAAACACAGTCAACATTTGGTGTGACAAAAAATAAAAATAAAAAGAGTAGTCTCCAGTAAAATTTGTGCAGTTTTATAAGGAAATGAGCTGCAAGTTTTATTGAGCATCTTGCAGAACCAGTCACGGTTCTTCTGGAGAACCTGTTTGATCCTGTCTCCGCCCCCCCCGCGCCGTCATTTGCAAGTTTCCTGATTGTGTCCATCTGTTTTGTATTAGTTCTTACTTAGTTTGCCTGTTTATACCCTGTTTTGTTTTTGTCTCAATGCAAAGTCTCATTATTGTTAATATTCCTATGTTCCACATGTGACTCCCAGGTATTGAACCACACCTGTGTTTACATTGATGACTTGCTTGATGCCTGTTTTTGACCCCTGCTGTGATCTATGACAATGTTTGTGGACTTTGTGGACCTCAGTAAACAACATGCTGAATTTACAGACCTGTGTCCTGCCTCCAACACTTTCACACAACAGTCCTATTTGGACTTTACATTGGGACGTGGGGTAATGTAATTATTGCTTGACTATCCCAGAGATAGTCACATTTTAGTCACATTCAAATCTGCCATGTCAGTAATTTTTGTGTGTCTAGACAGATTAAGCTGTATTTCACCTTCTATAAAATAACTAGTGGAAATAACCCCAGGTGATATACTGTACATCTAATGTGAATTGTCAAGTTGGTAAAAGGAAAAAAAAAATAAATTAAATCTAGTGGGAATAGAGGTTTTGTGTGCTTTTTATTTATTTATTTATTTATTTATTTATTTATTTATTTATTTTTAGTACACAAGCACTCTAGGAAGCAATCTTTGCTATTGTTTCCAGCTAAAACCAAAACTAAACCAAATTTAAAAACCATAAAATACAAATTATGTTTAAATGCTTGTCAGACTTGCACACTCTGATAATTCTCTCTTATCTCCTCAGGCTGTCTGATTTCTCAGATGTGTCTGAAGCTAACCACAAAATTTCCTTCTACTCTTTGCTACACACAATTGTCAAATTGTCGAATAACCACTCTGGAAGCAAGGTCTTGTGCCAAGGACAGAGCTCAGTAACAGTGCTGTAAATAAGGAGCCCTTCCACTGTCTATCCATTTCCAGTTTCCAGTCACTTAATGTCACTCTCAGAGAAAGCAGCTGTTGCTCAGCTGCTCCCAGAGAAAAAGAGGGAGGGCATACAGCTACAGGTGTGTTTAAGGTCATACAGAGATGCAGTATTTTGTTCCTATCATCACATCAGAGTCAGTTTCCATGGTTAAAGCTTTGTGACACAGACTAAAACAAACAATATATACTGATCTGAAAACATGAGTATAATGAGTGCATGCTTTTTTTGTTTTTTTGTTTTGTTGTCCATGTATCATCTAGAATAAACACTGCCTACTGTATTTTTTGTGTATGGATGACAGATGGTCACCTCCATGAATGTCTGCAAGAGACAGAAATAGAGAGGGTAAGAGAAACCAGGTCCAGGAGAAAACAGTGTTACCTCTTTAAAAATAGTCTAGACAAGTGGGTCTCAGAAGCATAGGCTGGGGTTATAGTGATGGAAATCCCAACAAACCATTATCAAAGTTAAGAGGTTTATTATGGAGTTCTTACAGTTTTTATAATATTTAGCTGGCTACTTGAACAAACTTTAATAACTCAAAAACCAATAGTCCTATAAATACTGTCAACTGGAATTGAATGCTTTTCAGTGGAAAATTAATTTAATTAAAAAACACAATGGCGCCAATAAATTGCCACAATATTAGCATAATAAAAAAAGTCTGTTCTGAAGGGCTAGGTGGAATTAATTTAACAGTTAAAGAAGACTCCAAAATGTTTGTGAAACCCTAGTCTAGACAAGTCCCAGCTACTTCATGTAAGGTTGGCACAGTTTCACTACAAAATAGAAAATAATGTGTATGACTACTTCCTCTGAAACTAATGCAAGTACTCCTAGTCTCCCTAAAAGAAGAAAGAATAAATGGATAGTATTTTTCACCTTTTGTCCAAATGACACAGCATTCATAGCACAGCAATGGCTGTTAGTCTAGATCAGGTGTATTTATGAGGACCAGCTTACAAAGGTCTGGATAAGCACTACCATGACTGAACGGAGTACACCTTTTAGTGGTTAGTTCATGGGTATAGATTAGACTCATTCATCTGAAGTGGTTGTTTTATTTCAAAGTGGTGCTTCACGTCACCACTTTTGGCCAGCGCTGTGGACAGTTGAGACATCTGGTTTTAAATTGAAACTGAAGAACAAACGCATACTTCTCTGTGCAGCCATCTGTAAAGTAACATTACATTTTCATAGTCAAAATTTTATAAATTATTAATTTTTCATGCCACCACTACTGGGTTTCTGGGTTGTCAGTCCATCCGAGATTATCATTAGCACGAATTTCCAAGAATCAGAGAGTGAAGGATTTATTTATAGTATTTATGGAATTATCACTATACCAAGCAGGTAGACTGATTAGAATTTGGAATAAGATCCAAACAAGGTCAAGGTCAGAGCAAGGCCATAGCTTCTTTCCTGTTGGAAGTATATTGTAAGGGTTTTTCGGGTATACAAATTAGTAACAAGAAGGACTAGACATCTCGACAGGGGGATGTGTCCTTGTTGATGATGTTGGTCTTGAGTTCTTACCATCTGTCCATCCATTTTCTGTACTGCTTATCCTACATTGGGTCGTGAGCCTGGAACCTATCCCAGGGGACTCGAGGCACAAGGCAGGGTACAGCCTGGTCATGGTGCCAATCCATAGCAGGGCACAATCGCGCACACACACTCACACCAATTCACACACTATGGACAATTTGGAAATGCCAATCAGCCTACAACGCATGTCTTTGGATTGGGGGAGGAAACTGGAGTACCCAGAGGAAACCCAGTGTCATGTGACAAAATAAGTGCTTATTAATAAACATGATACACTCTATCAAATGACATAAAATTGACATTCTGTAGTAATTTTCATAATTTAAATTAACAAAAAAAAAACCCCAGATCAGTCACATGGAAACAGTATGTGACTAAGTATATCCCTACACTTATCACACTTTCAAATGCATAAAATTAGAATCAGGTGTTGAAGATCGGGTGCCAATGATTAGAACCTGCTTAGGGAGTGCAGGTGGAACCTGTCTTATTTAAACCTCTCATATCTAGTGTCTGGTGTTCGCTTTGTTATTGAGGTGTGTGGTGTCATTATGCCAATATCTAAAGAGTTCTGTAAGGCCTTCACAAAAATAGGTTGTGGATGCCTATGAGTCTGACAAGGGATTTAAAAAGATATCCAAATTATTTAAAATACATCATTCAACTGTAAGGAAAATAATCTACAAATGGTGCAGATTTCAAATGACTGCCAATTTGTCCAGGACTGGCGGTACCATGAAAATTCAGCCCAAGAGCAGAACGTCTGATGCAAAAAGAAGTCTCCAAGAACTCCAAAATTTTATCACAGAATCTGCTAGTAAGTCTTGCAACTGTTGGTGTCAAAGTGCATGCTTCTACAATCAGAAAAAGATTTGCACACTAGCAAATCCACCAAGGAATGTCCCAAAAAGAAGAAATGGAGGGTTATGGAATGGCCTAGCCAAAACCCGGATTTTAATCCCACTGAATTATTGTGGAGGATTTGAAACAGGCAGCACATGCAAGAAACCCCTCAAACATCTTGCAGCTGAAAGAATATTGCATGGAAGAGTGGTTCCAGCAAGCCTGGTGGGAAATCATGCAAAAACGCCTACAAGAAGTTATTCCTGCTAAAGTGGGCAATACTAGCTTGTGGGGCCAAGTGTGTACTTACCTTTTCCACAGAAGAATATCACATCTATTGATATTTCTGTTGAATAAATGATTGAAAAATCTATTTTTCCTTGTGGTTTTGTTCAAGTATATCAACTTTATTAATAGGCACTGTTTGCTTGTCCAAATATGTTTTTTTTTTAAAAATTTTTTTAAAAAAGCGAACAATTTCCATGGGGTGTACTTATTTTTTCACATGACTGTATGAAACAGAGAAAATTATTTCCATGTATGGAGGAGTTGCCTTCAGGTAAACAATTTACAGAAATGCATGTAATCTGCTACAGAATGATTTGTTCTTGGTTCTGCTGAAATACAACCTCTGCTACAGATGATACAGTATCCTGGATTCTAGTTAATACTAGAAGATGTTGTGAGAATATTTACATCTCATTATCATCGTTTCCTCCCCCAGTCCAAAGACATGCATGGTAGGCTGATTGGCATGTCCAAAGTGTCTGTAGTGTATGAATGGGTGTGTGAGTGTGTATGTGATTGTGCCCTGTGATGGATTGGCACCCTGTCCAGGGTGTACCCCGCCTTGTGCCCGATGCTCCCTGGGATAGGCTCCAGGTTCCCCGTGACCCTGAAAAGGATAAGTGGTATAGAGGATGGACGGATATTTCCAGCTCACTATTTCTGCCTCTGTATGTTTGTCAATTATCACAATTATTATCATAAGTACTACATAATGTTAACATTTTTTCAGAGCTATGTGTAGAGCATTATGAACACACAGAAATGATGGACAATTACATACATGTATTAGAATTATAGAAATGGTCTATAAGCCATCACGTAAGTAAAGGAACAGTGTGACTCATAATAGAATAGACACATTTTATAATAGTTTACTTTAGCTACAGCCATTACCCATTTGAAGAACCCTTGAGGAATTCTTTAATGTCAGCATTTATAATGCATCTGAAGGTGTTTGTGGGCGTGTGTGCATGCACTATCCTTCAGCTTGTGAGTAGATGATGTGTGTGCCTTAGAAACAAAGAAATGGGCTATGGATGAATCAGACACTCGTATTCGTAGAAAAAAAGTTCCCTCTAGGACCCTTAAGGGTTCTTTGGCTTGTACCGTTGGAGAATCCATGAAAGTCTCTGTGAAGAAATCTGCATCTGAGAATTTCATTTTTTAGAATTCCAAATTGAACGCCTTTAGGAAGACATTCAAAGAACACTTAAATAAATAAATGAATAAATAAATAAATAAAGATTGCAACAGATATATTTTATGAACTTAACCACTGAAATGCTAGCTATATTAGGCAAAAGTGCATAATCATATTTTGGAGTTGCCACAAGGCAGAGGCTGATGGATGTAAATGTTAGCCATTTAGCCAAATCAGCAGACAAAGTTGTGGTCAAAAACAGGCAAGGATCAAACAACAAACAGAACAGCTCGGAAAAACGGCTAAAATGACAAAACATTACAAAGACAGGTGTTGATTGAACTGGTATTAATTCATAGCAGTAAAGGAGAGTTGACAGGAAACAGGTGAGTTCAGTAAGTAGGAGATTAAGAGCAAGCTAATGAAGAAGAAGGCAGAATAATTACACTGTATTAAAAAGTAGAAGCAATTTGTACTGTATCATCCCAGGTTTATTAAAATTGGACTTAGAGTCATGTTGACATTATTTGTAATTGTTCTTAGGTTAAAACAATGGCTGAAATGGTTAAATGGTATAGACTTATAGCTGTAATGTAAACATTTTTTTAAAATACTTCAACAATGATAGGCTTTGACCATGATCTAAATCACTGCAAACACCTGTTGAGAACTACAGTATTTGAAGATAAAGGTTACTTTTGACTATTATGCCATGATGTTAGAGATGTATGTGAGGGAGGTCCACACAAAACAAATCTCAATTAATGTTGAAAGTTTCTTTTTAACCCTGCCATTTCTCACAAATACATGTAGATGTTCTGTTACTATGCATCAAAGCCATCTGGTTCCCAGTGTTATAAAAGTATATTCTGACTTAAAAACCTCATTCTCACATCTTTGCTCTCTGCACCACCCTAATAGGATGCCAGAACCTCTGAGGAGACTGTAGATTATTGTGGTGTGGTTTGATAGTATTGGATAATAAATATCTATCTACCTCATGCTTTTCCTTCTCTCCTTTTCTCATCTAATTTTCTCACTGCTTGGGCTCATCAAACGGAAGGTTCTACACTGTTCTGTAGGTCAGTCCAGGTTCATTTGAAGCCCAGTCTTCCTGGCTGCTCTTTTTTTAGCATATGGCTGAGGTGATGAGCAGAAACTGAGACTGTATATTCTTATGCATGGATAAAAATGAAAATTAAATGAAGATGAAAATCACTGTCAGAAGTCCATAAGAACTCCATGCATAAGAAACTAGAACAAAACAGGAACTGAAACAAAAACAAAGCTATATGGCAATGTTGTCACAGGGCCACAGTGAAAAGCAGCAAGGACAAGACAGTGACATATTGTCACGGTTTCCCTCTTAGCATCACAGTATCACAGTTCCCATAGTGACAAGTCCTGTCTCTGCCATATCCTGTCAGTGATTTGCTACCTGATTGTGTTCACCTGTTCTGTGCCAGTCCTTGAGTATTTTTTTCTATGTATACCCTGTTGATCTTACTGTGTAAGTGTGTATCAAGGATCAAGTTTGTATCAAGGATTTTTTAGCTCTGTTTTCTTGATTCCCAATTGGTTCTATTTTCCGCCTGTTTTGACACTGATTATGAAATGTCCTTGTTAACTTTGCCTGTATTTGACTACTGAACTTGGATTATGATTCTTGGATTTGCCACAATAAAGCACTTAGGTTATACACTTGCTTCTTGTCTCTCACCACACATTACAAACATATATTTTCACAACATATAATTGACTACCATTATACAATGCATTGGGTCACTGAAGTAAAAGAAAAGCTTGCCTTAACAAATCATTGTCCACACAATGGGATTGAAACTGGAATTGTTATGAGTGAAAAGCACTGGGCTCCATCCATTGTGCTGAGCATTTGCATATGTGGTGCAAAATAATTATTTGGGTTGGCCTTCCCCACATAGACCCTGCACATAGATAAGGTACATTAACGAATGCTAAATTCTGCAGAGACTAGAATCTCTACTCCAGATGAGGTCTTCTAATGACAAACCTACTGTTATAAGTCTGTTACTGAACTGAGTACTATATAATACCTGGTTATACAAGTGCATTTTGATCACCCTTTAAATTTCTATTTAGCTTGTTTATGTTATTCTACACTATTATCCTTTAATTGTCACACATGCATTCATTCAAGAAAGCAAACACTTAAGATTTTCTACACTCCATAAGTGAAGGGGGTTAAATGCCACTTGTGTAGGATTAAGAAAGACGGCAGACGTGTGGCACATGTGAATGTGAGAGACAGACAGCCGGGAAAAAGGCTGAGATCAATAGAGCCAGACACTTCTCACAGACATAGCCCAGCTTTCAGAGATAAGTCACTGATCTCTAACTGAGCTCCTTTTACAGAAGGGAAAAGAAACTCACGCATACACACACACAAAAAGAACTCCATCTGGGAAGTCATGCACAATGACCCTTTATAAATCTTTCCCTTTCATATCTTTCAAGCATTTTCAGTATTGGTATCAACATAGTTTTGGTACTAATCTGTGTTCCTTCCACAGTCATCCTCTCAACCCTTTTCACTGGGCCAATTCACCCATCTACACTGGCCCACACCACTCTTTTTTTACAAGTTCTTTATGTTTACCCTTCATCTCTGGCTGTCTCTAAGCATTTTTTCTGCCCTCCTCTTCTTTACAGGCCCTCTCTATCCTTTCATATAGGGCACAAAAAAAGATAAAATAATGGCCTACCTATTCTTTTTCACTGGCGTCATACACATTCATTCACTTGTCCTCTTTACCCATTTTTGCCTTCCCTATCTACACTACCTTACTAGCCGCCTTGACCTGTCATTTCCAGTCCTAAATACAGTGCCTTCTTCACAGGCCTAACTACCTCTTATTGCTAGTCCTAAATACTCTGTTTGCTGGCCCCATCTAGCCTTCCTCACAGCCTCTCTTTATCCTTCTTCACTTTGAGCCACCCTTGTTTGCAAGATCCTTCCTATTCTATCCTTTTTTGATTAATGTTTCTTCTCTTCTTCACTTGCCTGTTCTATCCTCTCTGGCCCTCTCTACTTTTCTCCAATGGTCCACCCTACTCTTCTTTATAGGGCCTTTACAACCAGCTCTACTCTTCATCTCTAGCCATCTCAATGCTTCTTCACTGGCCCTCTCTAATATTTTTCACAAGCCATATCCTATGCTGGCTATACTTCCACATCTTTCATGTAGGTCATAAACAAAATATAAGATCTAGAGTGGACAGACTATCTGACTTTTTCTCTGACCCCATTCACATTTCTTCACATATCCTGTCAACACTTTCTTACTGCCCCAGTCTGTTTCCTGTACTAGCCACCTTGACCTGTCTTTGCTAGTCCTATATACCCCTTTTCTATATACCCTCTTTCCATATATACTCTCCTTCACTGAGCTAACTACCCATCCTTGCCGGTCGTGTGTACTCTAGTTGCCCCCTCTTTACCCTTCTTCTCACCAATCCACTTTTTTGATGGTCCTCTCTCATCTTCAACTACACCATTTTGCAGATTTTATGTAGTCTGTTTGCTGTCCCTATATAGCCTTCTGCGATTGTTCTCTTTATCCTTCTTCTCTTCAATCCCTTCTTCTTTGTTGAACCATCTACTGTTCGTCACATTCTATCTTCTCTTCTTCACTGGCCCCCTCTACAATTTTCATTGATTCTCTCTACACTTTACAGACCCTTCTACATCAGCCCCATCTATACTTCTTCACTGGGCCACTCTTTTTTTTTAAAGGTTCCTCATAACCATCTTCCCAAGTTCCCTACCTTTCATCTCTTCCTCCCTGGTCACATTCTTGGCTGGTTACTGGCTGTAACTGGTTACCCTACTGTATCTACATTACTTTACTTACTGTCTTGTGTCATCTTAGTTAGTTCTATATAGTACCTTTATTTCTCTAGTGCATACCTTCTCAACTCTTCTACCCTGGCAAAACACTTTTTTTGCTGATCCTATCTACACTTGCTGACCCTATCTAGACCTCCTCACTGGTTCTCTTACTGCAGGACCTATCTAAACTTCTGCTTAACTTTCCATTTCTACCCTACCTCATTGGCCACCTCTAACCTTTTCATCACCCCTCTCTACACACCCTATCTACATTTCTATATTGCCCCATTTCCTTTTTATTCGCTGACCATATCTAGCTTTTTTCCACTGGCCATGTCTATACTTTGAAGACTATACTTTCAAATCTTTCAAGTGGGGCAGAAACAACATAAAAGATCTAAAATTGCCTAGAAAATATCTTGAAATAAACCTTAAATACAACCCACACCCTTTCTTAAAAATAACTACACAGAAATGAAAAAACTTTTTTTTTTTTTTTACTTCACATCTTAACCTTCATTACTTATATGGATAAGCAGGCCAGTAGATGGTGCAGAAAATCACAATTTAGCTGAAGTGCTACAAAAATAGATTTAATAATGGCAGTAGGGTGTGGTTAAATTTTCCCCTGACCTGGACACAAGCCGCAGCATGAGCGGATATCACACAGACACACAGCTCCAGCTGAGATGGTTGAGATATTTCCTGTCACTTCATGTGGCCTGAAAGCTTTGCGGACAGATGGCAGCAGTCAGTGAGATAACCTTGGTATTGTTTTCAGACACAGACCCACATAAACACACACACAGTGACAAATGCTTGCAAATTGTATATCTACAGAACATCATAAGTCCATGTGGCTGTGTGTTGACTTTGCGTCAATCCAATAAAATCAGTGTGTTTTGGGGACAAAAAAATCATCCTGTAGACATCTTGTTGATCATTTATTAGAAAATGTATGTGTGTGTGTGTGTATATATATATATATATATATATATATATATATATATATATATATATATATATAAGCAGCACTCTGCTTATTGCACAGGGCTGCAGAGACTTGGCACAGACTGAGGGAGTCATTTGTATATCGAAAAGCTGGTCTGGGTTAGAAAGCCCTATGTAGTCATAGCTCATGTTTTTAGGCTTTGGTCATGGTTAGACTTTATTCAGTCTCATGTAGGCTGCCTGACCCATGATTACTCAGATTTATAGTGTGAGTGCTCAGTGGTTTAGATTTTTGTCAAACCAATTACTGTTTGCAAGCTGCGAATAAAGAGAACACACCATTTTCTGCTGAAAATGTTGTTTCTCCAGGATAATAAATACAGAACAGAATAATAAATACACATGGCAACAACAACAATAATAATAATAATATTTTCCCATCCATTTTCCATACCACTTATCCTTCACAGGGTTGCAGGGGAGCCTGGAACTTTGGAGTCTTTGGACTGGGCGAGGAAACTGGAGTACCCAGTAGAAACCCCTGAAGCACATGGAGAATATGCAAACTCCACACACTCTGGGCAGAGGTGGGATTCGAACCCACAACCCTGGAGGTGAGAGGCAAATGTGCTAAACACTTAGCCACCATGCCCCCTATAATTATAATAATAATAATAATAATAATAATAATAATAATAATAATAATAATTATTATTATTATTATTATTATTATTATTATTATTAGTAGTAGTAGTAGTAGTAGTAGTAGTAGTATTAGTAATAGTAGTATTGTTATTAGTCCACATCCAGTCCACATCCTACCAATTTCTGTTTGTTACTACAATGCATTCTGATTCTCTTTGTCTGTGTGCTCTCTTTCTTTCACTTTGATTCCCACCCATTGCACTTGCTCCCTCTTTCTTTTTTTTCCATACCTGCCACCCAATCTGTCCTTGCTCCTCAGGAGACAGAGGGAACATATCTATCTGAGGCTAATACCTCCACAGGATGACTGTGAGATTCACAACCCCCCTGGAGAAATGCAGCCATTGCCTTATCTTTCAGTGAGTGAGTGTGTGTATGTTGCACCAGGGTGTTTGTGAAGTGGGATGTAGGTTTGTTTTCTATTAGATGAGCATCCTGGTACATACTGTGCTTATTATTCAAGAGATGTCTATGTGTCTCAAGACTTTCTTTTCCAGTACAGGTAATGCTGGCTGATGAATTTTGTATATCCTCTACTCTAAGACCTGCTTGGGCTCCCAGTGGAAGAACCAAACAGAGACAGATAGCTGAAATTGATGTATATTGAAGTGTATTCTCTCAACCAAGCTGACCTCGTTTTATGAATCCTTTCCTTTTCATACCATTGCCAATCGCAGATGAACACAGCAATTCCAATGCAAATGAGACTGTGTGCATGCAATCTCTTATATGAATGCACACATACAGACAGTATACATACATGCACACATTTGCTGTATGTGTATGTACACACACATTTTACACTCTACAAAGAGTACATCAGGAAATTGATGTGTGAAGTATATAAATGCAAATGTGGTGTTATTCTATCACAATTAGAGCAATGATACAGAGGTGCAAAAACTTTCCACCATCCCTGTGTTGTATAGATGATGTGTATTAACACCACTGTGTCAGACAACAGATTACTGTTTACAATTAACAATTTAGTAGTAATTTTTTTTTTACGATGGCTTCTGCAGAAGAAAAAGCTCTAACTAAGAGAAAGAAAGGCAGTGATATTTGAGGTATGGGCAGAACATGAGCAAAAATGAAGTGCTTGTCGGGTGAGCTGGAGTGCCTATTACTATTACTATTACTATTGAAAGTGGAGTGACAAATGAGAGTGAGTAAAATAGGTAGACAGCTGTACAAGTACTTCCTTTTTACCCCCTTCATTTCCCATTCTCCCTATCTTTTCTCCTTCTCTCTAAACTTTCCTCTCTCCCATTAACCCTACACACTCTAACCTCTTTTCTCCTTCCATAATATTAACCCTGACAATCTGTCATCAGAGAGATGCACCAATCCATATATTGTGATTTCCATCATCACTACATACCTGCATACACATACAAACACAAGCATGTACCTGTCTACTTGAATTATTTGGAATGGCAAAGGTGTACCTGAGGGAGTGCTGTCCTCATTTCATAGTGACAAACACAAAAAGAGCCTCTCAAGGGCAGACACCTTCACACACACTGATGCACACAGATTCACCTTCCGTCCACACATATGAATATCATTCAATAGGTCGTGAAACATGTGTAGCAGTGTTAACATTCACACTGGCTGTTAGGTGTGTGTGTGTGTGTGTGTGTGTGTGTGTGTGTGTGTGTGTGTTTTAAAAGGTTGTTTGCATTAAGAATTTAGTCTCCTCTTCACAAAATACACTCAATTTGTCTTTTTCAAATCATACTGCAAACGCTTTTAGCTAACTAAAAAAACTTGACAAACCTAAATGTCAATTGGTGGAATTTATTTTATATTCCTTTTTATTCCAACTCAAAATGACCACAGGTTCACACTCATTGCTAGCAACAGAACAAATGTTATTGATGAAATGATATTGAGCACATACTGCACCATGAACCCTGGTGGGGACCTTTTATTAAAAGGTTTGGTTGGCTGTATAGTGCAGAGGAGGTGTGCTGCAAGGTCAGGGTGTGGGGTTTGCTGCATGCCTCAAAGGCTTGGTCCATACCACATCTTTCTACAGGATAAACAGTGGGCTCGGATGGATACCAGTTTCTATCTTCTCTGGCTGAAAAGGTAGAAAAGTGTGGAACAAATTGTCTGTTATAAGGTGCCAACACTAGAAACAAACGTATATTTTTTTATCTGGCAAGGAAACCAACCACTTCAATGTTTCTTTCTCACAACTCGGCCACTCACGCTTCTTCCATCCACGGATGCCAGACACAGAATTCTTTCGGTTGGCAGTTAGTCCTACCTCACGGAAGGTGCCAAACACCTTCCGGAGGTATGTAAAATGCTCCACCCAGTCTTCCAAGGAAAGGAGAACATCAGAGAACATCAGATGAGCTGAGTGGTTATAGCGGGTGGAGCATGAGATCTTCAGAAGGTCATGGGGCACCATGAATCCCAAATGGCATAACACAGTCCTGCCAAAGCACACTGGTCAATTACAAAGTGTACTGTAGTTCAGCAGGTAACGTTGCTGCCTCACAGCTTTAGAGTCCCGAGTTTGATCCCGAGTTAGGGTTACTGTCTGAGTAGAGCTTCACATTTTCTTTCAAGTGTCCTTTTGGGTTCTCCAGTTTCCTCCCACCTTTCAAAAACATGCTGCTAAACTACACCTATCTGTGCATGGTGCCCTTCAATAGACTGGCATCTCATCTAGGCTGTATTCCTACCTCATATCCAGGTATTCCTGGGACAGGATCCAGATTCACCACAACCCTGGCCAGGATAGAATGGAGATGAACGAATTAATTTTAGGGTGATACTTTGATGCAGAGGACACTTTCCAGTAGCTTTTGATGAGATCCAAAGAGAAAATATACACTAATCCAAGACAGTTGATGAGCCCATTTATTGATATCTTGGGGTAAATGGAAATAATAAAAAGTCATTGCAGACTAGCCACTATCTACATACTATACATATTTCTGTAATCAGTGCAATTGCAAAAAAAAAAAAAAAAAAAAAAAATAGGGCATGCAATCTTGGCATTATATATTTTTGGCATTTTAGTTACCATTGACACTGTTTCTAATCTATTGAATAGTGGTGCAAATGTGAAGAGGGGTTAGAATAAGTACAGTATCTAATGTTACGTTTAGTCATTCTGCTATGATGGCCAATCAAATCAGATCATCCCATTGCACCTAAAAAAGAAAAAAAAAGAAAACCAACACCCTACTGTGTGCTAAAAATCCTGTTAGTGTGAATTGTTTTGAATGCACTCTGAGACAATTGCACTGCTGCCATGATAGACAGAAGGGAGGATGAAAGCATTACAAGTATAAATAACTGGCTGGCTGACATAACTTACAACAAATTAAAACTTTGTTTTCTGTCCTCTTGTGGGTTTTTGTCTGTGTTCACTCACTAGTACATAAGTGGTGAGCTATTTCCTCAGTGTAAATTTAGAATTCTTTAAAATTTGGCAGTAATGAAGTTTTTCCATAAGTAGAATAGGTTACAAATGTACTGTGCTGTGAAAAAGTATTTCCTGATTTCTTCTATTTTTGTGTATATCTCATACAAAATTGTTTCAGAAATTAACACAAAATCTAACCTGAGTAAACACAAAATACAGTTTTTAAATGATAATGTTATTTATTGAAGCAACAATGTTATCCAATACCAACTGGGCCTGTGTGAAAATGTATTTGCCCCCATAGTTACTAATTCCTCAAATCTATGAAACAGCATTCATAATGGTGTTCAGCTGGATTAGACACAACCAGGCCTGATTACTGCAAACCCTGTTCAATCAAATCAACACTTAAATAGAACTTTTTTCAACAGTATGAAGTTGGTTAAAAGGTCTTACCCAGTAACACACTATGCCAAAATTGAAAGAAATTCCAGAAATGAAGAGGATGATTTCCATTTACGGCATTTGGCAGACGCCTTTATCCAGAGCGACTTACATCTATCTCATTTATACAACTGAGCAATTGAGGGTTAAGGGCCTAGCCCAAGGTCCAAACACTGGTAGCTTGGTAGTGCTGTGACGTCAACTCCTAGCCTTCTGATCAGTAACCCAGAACCTTTAACCATTGAGCCACCACTGTCCACCACTGATCGAAATACATCAGTCTGGGAAGGGTTACAGAGCTATTTCAAAGGCTCTGGGACTCCAAAGAACCACAGTGAGAGACATTATCTCCAAATGGAAAAACTCTGCACAGTAGTGAACTTTCCCAAAATGGCCGACCTTCCAAAATTCCTCCAAGAGCACAGCAACGACTCATCCAGCAAGTCACAAAAGAGCCAAGGACAACATCAAAGGACCTATAGGCCTCTCTTGCAACAATAAAGGTCACTGTTCCTGACTTCACTATCAGAAAGACACTGGGCAAAAATGTCATCAATGGAAGAGTGGTGAGGCGAAGACCACTGCTAACCCAGAAGAACATTAAGGCTCGTCTGAATTTTGCCAAAACACACCTTGATGATCCTCAGACCTTTTGGGAGAATGTTCTGTGAACTGATTACTCGAAAGTGGAACTGTTTGGAAGATAGGAGTCCCGTTACATCTGGCATGAACCAAACACAGAATTCCACAAAAAGAACATCATACCTATGGTCAAGCATGGTGGTGGAAGTGTGATGGTGTGGGGATACTTTGCTGCTTCAGGACCTGGGCAACTTGCAGTAATTGAGGGAAACATGAATTCTGCTCTCTACCAGAAAATCCTAAAGGAGAATGTCCGGTCTTCAGTCTATAAGTTGAAACTCGAGTGCAACTGGATTATGCAGCAAGAAAATCATCCAAACATAGGAGTAAGACCTAGTCCTAGAAGTAAGTAAAAGCCTGATCTCCAGTTATCGTAAGCATTTGGTTGCTATTATTTCTGCTAAAGGTGGCACAACCAGATTTTATGTTTAAGGGGGCAATTAGTTTTTCCACATTGGTGATAGGTGTTGGATAACTTTTTCGCCTTCAATAAAAAAATAAAATAAAAACTGTATTGTGTGTTTACAACACCTTTGTTTTGTGTTGTATTTCGTTTGAAGATCTAAAACTATTTAGTATGAGATATACACAAAAACTGAAGAAATCAGCAAATATTTTTTTACATCACTGTAGGGGTAAGCAGGGCATCTTTCAGTGAAATGTGAATGAAATTTTTAAATGCAGTTTTCTTTCTTTTTCTTTTGGTGGCAACAAGATTTTAAAATGCCAGAATATTATTTATGGATGAGATATGTATAAATAAGATACCAACTTCAGTTCACGGAGTAGAGAATTTCACATTTTCACCATGTGAAGGTGTTTCACAGGTCACCACACAAATCTGTTGAAGCTTGATCACAACAATCTTCCAGTTACACACACACAGTTCTTTCATTCACCTTCTGATTGATTATTTGTTCTTGGTAAACCAAGGTGTAGAGTTAACTTGCCTGAACACATTCATCATGAACCGGGCTATCATTTGTGTGGCATGTCTGGCATTCATTCACATCAGATAAGCTAGCTCCTGCATGAGTTGTATCACTGGCTCTGTGTGGATAGGTTGCCTGAGAATGCATACACCAGTCCCTTGCTCTCTGAGATGATGGAATGAGTCAGTTCAGGGAGTCTGCCTCAAGTTGGAATACACAGAGTCAACCATTAAGGTCTTGTGATAAACAGCCAGGTTCTGCACGATGTCTTTGACTGATGTTAAGTCATTCGGCCCAAATACTTAGACAGATGAACATCTATTTTATGTTGTAAATCTCTTGTCCTTATTTCTTCTCACTTGTTGCTCTCATTCACACTCACTCGCACTCACTCACTCACACACACACACACATTTCATTTACATTAGATTTATTCATTTAGCAGATGCTTTTATCCAACGTGACTTACAAATGAGGAAATACAAGCAAAATACAAGCACACACACATACATACACACACTGACTCTTTTCAGTGGCCAAACTTATCTCTCCCATTCTGCCTGTTTTCTCCTATTACCCATACACACAATCTTTTCTCTTTCATATTAACCCAGTATTCTCTTGTCAGAAAGATTAAGAAGTACCATCTTTCTATATTCTAACTTCATCATACACACACACACACACACACACACACACACATGTCTACATGAATGATTTGGAGTGGTAATTGAGCATCAGAGGGAGTGCTGTCCCCATTTCATAGTAAGTAGAGGGCACACAACTTCACATAACAGACACACGCACACACACACACAGCTCTAACCTGCTTACACACATATGAATATAGCTTAACAGGCAACTCTTCTCAGTGTTTAGCAGTGTTTAAAGAAAAACAAAAAAAAAATACAGTCACCATTCACTTTATTAAGAATACCTGTACACCTGCACATTCATGTAGTTTTCTAATCAGCCAAATGTGTGGCAACAGCGCAATTCATAAAATCATGCAGACACAGGTCAAGAGCTTCAGTTAATGTTCACATCAAACATCAGAGTGGGGAAAAAGTGTGATCTCTGTGACTTTAACTGTAGCGTGGTTGTTGGTGCCAGATGGGCTGGTTTGAGTATTTCAGAAACATCAGTCTCAAGAGTTTACACAGAATGGTGCGAAAAACAAAAAAACATTGTAAGAGCGTCGGGCCAAAAGAGAGCCAATCAGAGGAGAATGACCAGACTGGATTGAACTCACAGGAAGTCTATACTATCTCAAATAAACACTCTTTACAACCGTGGTGAGCAGAAAAGCACAGAATGCACAACACATCACACCGTGAGGTGGATGGACTACAACAGCAGTAGACCACATCAGGTTCTCCTCCTGTCAGCCAAGAACAAGAATCTGAGGCCATCATGGGCACAAATTGGACAGTTGGAGACTGGAAAAAGACCAGGTGATTTGTTTTAATTACATTTTTGGGTGAGCTTGTCCCCATGATAGCCTCAGCTGAGGATTTGACATCAGGTGATCAGTGATTGGTCCTTGGGAAACAGTATTGATCAGTTATTTGTCCTTGGATACAATGGTAATCAATGATTGGTTGAAAGTGCAACACAGTTAGTGGAGCGAACGGCCTCTCTCAAATCGTATATAAGCAGCTGTGATGTTAGTTGCGGAACTTATTCCTATGCTCTTTATTTTATTATAGTCACTAAAGGGGTCTAAAATCTCAACAAGTCTAGCAACAAAGTCTCTAAGTTGGCAACACTGCTTGCAGCTAGAACTACTATCAGAGCTACTGTTATAGAAACTTAAGAAACGCCTTCTGACCAATCAGAATCAATAATTCAGTTTAATGTACAGTACATTAGGTTGGATAACTTTGAAACTGATTTTTGGCTTTTAGGCAGCATATCTGTATATAGTAAACATCAGACAGCACAGAAACCACAGTTTTCCTAATGATCACCAGCCAAATGTCCCTATGTTCCTAACATCAAGAGATAATTGTGCCACTTGATCCGTCATTGCATGCAGCCTTATTAAGGAAGGTCTATTACAGCTAAAATAATGGTAGAGAACAAAATCAGTGTGAGGAAACCCAGCATGCCCATGTGAAAAAAATTTTCAGAAAACAAAAATATACAAATTTCTTTCAAACACAGAACAAGACTTTTTTTTTCTGACAGGCCTTTGAGATCCTTGTTTGATTAAACATTTTGTCTCATCTTTTCCCACGCTTGAAAAAAATGAAACATTTTCTATTTCAGTGCATCCCCCATGATAAAATGCGGTACTGATGTAGTGTATGTGGAACCTTAATTAAACTCTCTTCATTATTATATCTCCAAGGGCTTTGGTTAACACAAAAAACTCCAACATTTCACACATGACAGCAGAGCGCAGCCCTGATAGCACTCTTTCTTTTACATGCCACTGTTTTAGCCTTGATTGGAGCCTTTTCACATCACTCTCATGCATTCTGAGACACAAAATGGATGAGTGTAGACTTCAGTTATTTGCTAGCTGCTTGAATATATCCACTGCATCTTACAAAGTGTCAGATACATTCACCCAGACTACTTGTAGCTTATACATATGGTCTCTTGGGAACATAAATATGTAATGGCACACAATTTTTCAGATGTTGTATTCTATTCAATATTTAATTATTTAAAAAAATGTCTTCATTGTACAGGGCTCTGATTCTATAGTATATATATTGGGTTGGTTCAGAGGAATACAAAAAAATATTTCAAATGAAAAGGTTAGTTGGTATGTTAGTATGTCCATGTGCAAAATTGTATAAAACCAAATGATTGAGCTATGAATAATACCTTAAATACCTATACACATCAATATCCAGTCCTGCTCAGCTAGTTTACAGCTAAGTGGCACATGGCAACTGACAGAGCGATGATTGGAGACTTTAATCAACTCCTGAATCATTATCATCCTAGAGAAACCATGCTGATGCTTCTGTAGACATAGTATCCTTCACCCAAGGCTGGGCAGACACTGAGGTATAAAAAGGGTTCTGTTGACAGGCATGAGCTTAAATACTGTGCGCTTTCAGTCCTATTTTAGTAAGAGTTGTCCTTAAATTGTGCAATTAATACACATATTTTTATGTTTGCACATTTATTGCACTGATTTATTTCTTTTCATTGTTAATAGTGTAGCCTAATAAAGTACTGAAGCTGTAAATTTAATTTGTAGAACTGCCTAAAAGAACCCATAATGTCCTAAATCTTTTTTTTTTTTTTTTTTTTGACAGGTAATAATACAAAAGTACTATTTTCCTATGTAACTGGGAACACTTTGACATAACAAAAAATGCCATTTTACATGACCAGGAAGAGTTGTTTGCACTTGCTTTTCTGCAATCACATGACATAATGAAGGTCATCATCAGAGGGCTCTTAAAATGTGATTCATTTTTCAATATTTAGGCAAAACTACTTAAAGGAAAAAAATTAAACACTAACTGAGAGCTAACATTTATTTTTGTTATTTAAACAAGTTTATATATTTTGAGTATTTTGTTAAATGGTAAAATTTAATTGTTGCCATATGGCAACAATATGCGATAATGGAACGGTGTGCATTCATGAATTGAAACATATGTATATATGATGAAATATATGTAATTTTCTCACATTAAAAGTAAGTTGTAATTTCAGACATTCTGCAAGTGCATCTTATTTTAAATTTTATGAATCAAGAATTCTAGAGAAAGAATGAACTAATTGTACAAATTTTTGTATGTATGTTGAGCAAGTAAATCCATCCACATACTTAAACCACACCCCCCACTTAAAACAATAAAAATCCATAAAAATCCTTAGAAACATTTTTTGATGTAAAAGTAATAATTCAAGCAGTAGAGGGTTTAAATGATTATTCAGCTAGTAAAAATGTATAGTTATGCATAATATACTGTGTATTTTGGCATATGTACACAATTTCATATTTATAAATATGAGCGAAAGGGTCAGTTACTATTCCCTCACCAGCAGCCCAATCGGAGTCATCTGCAGGCAAGAGGATGTTTCTCTGATTTAATGTTCAAATATCATAAAGAATATCCCTGGGACCAAACATTAATAAGTTGCCCTTTAAAAAAAAAAAAACCCAAAAAGATTTACATTTAAAATGGACAGTTTAATCTTTCAGAGCTTGTAACTTGTGTGGGTTCTATTAGCTCAGAGGTGAGTGTCTGTAAAGAGCTACTATATACAGTAAGTGTAATTTTTGTTCAGCAGTATATTATGGTAACTTATGGTAACTTATGGTAACTTATATTGGAAATATGAACATGTAATTTATATTAACATATGTGAAAGTGTATAGGCAATTTTACACATTCCTATTAAACAGGATATTATACAAATAACTTCTAAAATCCTTATGGGTTTTAAAATTGTACTATTATTGCTTTTTAAAATATGTATAACTTGTATATACTATATAATATGTATAAATTGTATAACTGCAGTTACTTGAGCCCTCTTAAACAGTAGACAATTGGTTACCTCATAGAACAGACAGATTCCAAATGCAAGTCATACTCTAGAGAAGGATGTTTTCCTTGTACATTGCTGTAGGCAAATATTTACCAGCCTGGAGAATTTGCTGCAATACGACTTTGTTTCTCGAGGAGTGCAAGAACAAAAAAAGAAAAAACAAGCAAGGCAGGGAAGTTGCCCTAGGGTTTAACTGCTGTGGCTTTTAGAGTTTTACTCCCAGGCACAAGCAGCTCACCAGTGCAATAAAGCAAAGCTTGAAATATAAAACAAACAAGTTAATATAATACAAATTGTGTCTCCGGGCCTATGCCGGGGGACATACAGGCTAATTTGAATCTAATTTGACACAAAACAGAAGAGGTTTCGTTTGTGAGATACAAAGAAGTATGAAAGTACATAAACAGAAAAGCATACAAAATGTGTTGCCTCACCAAAATCACAAAAAATAAATCATATTTACTATAATAACTACAACTACAATAGTAATAATGATAATAATAGTTATTTATTGATATATTTTTAGATTTATTTATATGTTGCCATATTTATATATTTATAACAATATAATATTTTTTAACACAAGTGACTACAATTGCTTATGAAATCTCTTTTAAAAGGCTATTCTTATATAACAATAATAAATGGATGTACCAACAAAAATTTTGTAAATATTTCACTCACGAAATTGCTCATTGCTCATTGTAATGAGGTGAGCAAACAAACCTGATTAAAAAGGACATGACACAAGCCATTTTAGCTAAACTGGTGGAACTGCATGTTCTTTGTTTGAGTCCCTGAGTTGACACTAAAGTGGGTGAGTCTGGACTAGGGGTAGTGTGGTTAAGGAACATGAGATCACTTCACAGGTTAAAGCGACCTTACTTCGATTTGACCCATTTTCATCGACTTCTCCTGACTCGAAGATGTGCATCTGGCACGAATCTGAGGAAAAGGCATGTTGTGCTGAACGAGAGTTGCAGTTGGCTACCCATAAGATGGATACTGAAAAGGAGATCTGATTCCGAGAGTTGGAAAAAGTTTAAGTGACACAGACTATGTTATCTGCATGGCCGCTTGAAACTGACAGACTCGTATTTGTCATGTTAATATCCTGAAAGCTTATCATGTTCGTGATCTTAAAAGTGAACCTGTTGTAGTTTCCTCTTTTAAAAATACTTCCATTGCAATAGTCACTGCAGACAGATTATCGACACATAAATGTGATTACTATTTCTTATTCTTTCCCCTTTCCCTGCACTAATCCCCCTAGGTTAGAGCCCAAACTCAGTGTTAGAGCAGGGTTGTAACACTGGCTTTGAGGGTCTAAAATTTTGCTAAGCAAAGTCACAAGAACATTTGACTGCCTCTCTGTTAAGGAGTGTTACGTCCTGGATGTATTCAGCTTATAGTGTGTGTGTGTGTGTGTGTGTGTGTGTGTGTGTGTGTGTCTGTCTGTCTGTCTGTCTCTTTCTCTTTCTCTCCACTGCACTTTTAGGATATCCCAGATTCAATGTGGGGATTGGCTGTTCGGAATTATGTGATCACATTTGAAGAATATAAAAGGGAGACTGTCAACGACAATGGCTCCACATGTGAGATCATCATGTCAGTCTGAGTTTTTGAACAATTTTGTTCATTCTTTGCTTCATGCTAGTCTTTGAACTTTGTATACTACAGCGTTATGCTAGTATTTGTACTCAATTTTCAGCCATATGCCAGCACTTGAACTATGTGCATTGATGCTCGTTTTGTAAATTGTGCATATAAGCTTTACTCGACATTTCACCATCTTCATAAAAATATAACTAAAGATTATTCAGAATTAACAGATAATGTGTTGTAAATTTAAACATATACATACACAAATAGGAGACTCACTATTATTTTTTTTTTTAATTACTAAAATGTGCCAAAAAGGTTCAAGAGGTGCTTCTCATGACTTGGATCCCATGGAATGCAAGAAAAATGTCACACAAGGGGGAGGTTTTTACTTTCATGGGGTACATGAGGAAGCCACCACATAACAGATATTAAGCTGGGACAAAGAAAGACAACTTTTTTTTTTTAATTTACATGAATGTAAATCACAGCATAATGCCATTACATCATTCAATTCATCCATCCTTAGTAGATTCCTGGTCAGGGTCATGGGGTTTAAATTAGGCTACTAGTTTGTTTATATTTCGGGTAGTAGAACCAACTACATTCATTAGAATATACTGTGGGCAGGTAAAAAAAATCATTAAAAACCCTTCTGGATTAGGCCCCACCTTCTTCAGGTTTAAATCAGAATACACTTACAGATATTTGGAGCAATAAACAGATACAGACAGTAGCATTGTATTACACATCTACTATAGATAAGTGTTCATTTATATCTGCCTGGAAACTGAAGGGTTTTCTTTTGGGAATTATACCTTTTTCAGTTGTTTTTGTTAATATAGGGAGAACAAGAAGTTATTGTATTTTCCCCTCCTGTTTTTTGTTTGAATCGGGAAGGTATTATTCATTTAGCAATATTGTTTTGTTTATTATTTTGGTGTTACTCACCCAGATGCACGGGTCTAGTGTCTGGTCTCTTTGATTTGTGTTATGATCTTTACTTCCTACTGGCACAACAAGCCTGAGCTTAACTTGTTTTTACAGATAAAAAGGGTTGTAACAAAAGGCTTCATGTCTCCTCTCCGATTACTAGACCTAAGTATCTGTTCTAGTTTTTCAGATGTTGAATTTTGAAGGTTTCTGTTGTATTGCCAGTTGAGATATTTTGTAAAACTGCCAACTGAATCCTTAGCGACGCATACAACATATTAATAGATAAATACCAATCTAGGGATATTTGGAAGGGACAACTAATAAAACAACAATTTACTGACGCTTTCAAAGTTTAACTGTGCCTCTAAAACACTTACTGAAATTGAGGATGGTAGACAGATAGAAAGTAATTTAATTGACCTTGAACTCAGAATGAAATCACCTGAAATACCTCTAAGACAAATATATACAGTATCTCATAAAAGTGAGTACACCCCTCAGATTTTGGTAAATATTTGATTATATCTTTTCATGTGACAACACTGAAGAAATGACACTTTGCTACAATGTAAAGTAGTGAGTGTACAGCTTGTGTAACAGTGTAAATTTGCTGTCCCCGCAAAATAACTCAACACACAGCCATTAATGTCTAAACCGCTGGCAACAAAAGTGAGTACACCCCTAAGTGAAAATGTCCAAATTGAGCCTGAAATGTCAATATTTTGTGTGGCCACCATTATTTTCCAGCACTGCCTTAACCCTCTTGGGCATGGAGTTCACCAGAGCTTCACAGGTTGCCACTGGAGTCCTCTTCCACTCTTCCATGACGACATCATGGAGCTGGTGGATGTTAGAGACCTTGTGCTCCTCCACCTTCCATTTGAGGATGCCCCACAGATGCTCAATAGGGTTTAGGTCTGGAGACATGCTTGGCCAGTCCATCACCTTCACCCTCAGCTTCTTTAGCAAGGCAAAAGACGTTATCATGCTGGAATACTGCCCTGCGGCCCAGTCTCCGAAGGGAGGGGCTCATGCTCTGCTTCAGTATGTCACAGTACATGTTGGCATTCATGGTTCTCTCAATGAACTGTATCTCCCCAGTGCCAGCAGCACTCATGCAGCCCCAGACCATGACACTCCCACCACCATGCTTCATTGTAGGCGAGACACACTTGTCTTTGTACTCCTCACCTGGTTGCCACCACATACGCTTGACACCATCTGAACCAAATAAGTTTATCTTGGTCTCATCAGACCACAGGACATGGTTCCTATAATCTATGTCCTTAGTCTGCTTGACTTCAGCAAACTGTTTGCAGGCTTTCTTGTGCATCATCTTTAGAAGAGGCTTCCTTCTAGGACGACAGCCATGCAGACCAATTTGATGCAGCGAGCACATGCTCTTCGATTATGGACGATGGTGACTTTGTTTACTATGGACACGTGCATTTGTTTTGATTCTGTTCTGTCTCCTCCCTGTGTTGTTATTGGTTGGTGTTCGAGGGTGTGTTGTTATTGTTTCCAGCTGTCTGCGTTCAAGCTTAATTAAGTGAGTTATTTAAACCTCTCGTGTTTCTATGCACCTCGCACAGTATTACGTTTAACTAACTATCAGTATATATGTGTATACGGAAGTTAACCTTAAGCTAAGCGGTCGTGTTCTCATGTCCTGTTTATGTTTTATGTTTCATGCCTCGAATATCGTTTCATGCTTAAGACCGAGTATCTCGTTTCTTGTTTATTTACCTGATTTTGGAGTGAATAAAGACTAATTACACTTGCTTCCGCTCCAGTCTCCTTACGTGACATATATATATATATATATAATATGTGTGTGTGTGTGTGTGTGTGTGTGTGTGTGTGTGTACATACATAGTTCATCTGCACATCAGATAAATTAACAGTTAGTCATGAATATTTCACTGAATCCAAATGAAAGGAATATTCCAGCTGAGGACAAACTTTGTTTCATTAAAAATATGAAATACAATAAACCATTTATAATGGTCTACATTAGCATTATATGTTACATAAACCCTAAGATACATATGTTGACTGTAATGTGCAGGTAGTGGCAGGATGCAAGTGCATAAACTCATGGTATTTATTTAAGACAACCCACGTATCTTGGTCATAGTTTCTAGCAGGCAGGCAACTAAGATACACTACAGTATATGACAAAAAGTTTGCAAACATCTATAATCATCACACCTGTGTGCTTTTTGAACATTGCATTGCAGATTTATTCCCCCTTTTGCTGTTATAGTAACCTCCACTCTTCCGGGAAGGCTTTCCATGAGATTTTGGAGTGTGGCTGTGGGAATTTGTGCTCCTTCAGCCACAATAGCAGTAGTGAGGTCTGCCACTGATGTTGGGCAAGGAGGCTGAGGCAGAGTCAATCCTTCCCAAAGGTTGGTAGTGGGGATTGAGGGCTCTGTGCAGGACACTTGAGCTCTTCCACTCCAACCTTGGCATACCATGTCTCATGACCCTTGCATTTTGCACAGGGGCATCATCATGGTGAAACATGTTTGGGCCTCTTAGTTCCAGTGAAGGGAAATATAAATGCTACGGCACACAATGACATTCTAGACAAATGCATGCTTCCAACTTTTGGGCCCACATATGGATGTGATGGTCAGGTGTTGATAAACTTTTGGCCAAATAGTGTACAAAGAAAGAGAATACCCAATACAAGAAACCATGCTCAGAAATACATGATATGCTTGGCAAGACTTTGTCCTGAGGAATGAACACTCCAGAAAAAAATAATTGTAATATTTCAGGGCTGAACACAAACAAGTGCAAACATTAGGGAAACAAATCAACCACATGACTGGAACAAAAATAAAGATACATGACCATATGCAAGCAGTACTCTGTACTGTACTGGGAGCCATGACTCACACTGATGGGAGGAATTTGTGACATTGAATTTAACTAATAATTACAGGTTGCATAAAAATCTATGCTAATAGCTACACATCATCAAAAAAAAGAAAATGCAGTAAAAAAAAAAAAAAGTAAATGCATGAATCTGTAATTAAACACTTCCATGATCAACAGTAAGCTTTTTCAGTCTAATAATTTCTGTACATGAGTCATATAGCTGTTTGGCATAGTATTCATAAAGGGGAAAGGCCTACAAAACATGGGATTTAAAGTTTCCCAAATTGGAATGGTCTGCTGAACAGGAATAAACTGAGGTGGCCAAGATTTACTTGATTATTGGGAAAGGGCAAAGTTTGGCTCTGGACTACAGCACACTGAAATGTTTATCAATGACAATAATGGATGTAGGAATAACAGCCTTTTATATACATATCCTTTCTATTTTAGTGGACTAGAACTATTCTGCTCATGTGTTTCTTGACCAGCTGTGTTTTTTTGCATTAGAAATCAAAGCATTCTTTTTTTAATATATATATATATATATATATCTCATTTGCATCTTACATCTGCTACACCCCCTGGCAAAAATTATGGAAGCACCACACTTGATTGATGCTGAGAATGCTCAGCCGGTTTTTTACTTTGTAGCAAATAAACAAATCACAGATATGATGCAATACAATTTCTGTTTAATAGCTGAACATTCTGACTTTGTGAAAAATACCTCAAACAAGTTAAATTAAATAGTTTTAATTAATGGCATATTTTTTCCAGATAAAGTAGAGCACAAAATGGTGGAATCACTCAATGTTGAGGAAAAAATGATGGAATCATCAACAAAACAATCACAATTATTGTAACGATTCCAAGGTGGAGACAGATGCAAGTGCAGAATTTCTTTAATTTATAGCACAACCAAACACAAAACAAGAATTGTGAATTTTGCTTGTATTTTCTCATTTGTAAATAGCTTTGGATAAAAGCATCTGCTAAATGAATGAATGTAAATGTAAACGAGCACCAAAACACTAAGGCTAAGAATAAACATAAACCAAGGATCAAAACACAACAACAGAGACAATGGCAAAGAAAGACTAACGTGAGATAAAGAATGCAATGCAAACTGTGGCAATATACACGAGTGCTCATTAACAGGAACGTGATTCAGGTGCAGGTGGACATGTGACTGTGATGCAGTGGCTGCTGGGAACTGTAGTTCAGAGTTCCTTCTCTGATTACATGACAATTAGTACTTTGTTGCTCTACCTCATACTTTTATGACGCCTGAATTCTTTGAGGCATGGATTTCACTAAAGAAAAACAATATTCTCCATCAAGCTGGTTCCAACGTTCTTGAATAATGGTTGACAGATCAGCTTTGCAGGATGGAGCCTTGTCATGGAACATTTTTTAAATTTCCACCATAAATTTCAACTAGATTCAGATCTGGACTCTTTGCTGGCTAGGTCATTGAGTTGATATACCTTTCCTGAAGAAAAGTTTTAACACTCTTTCCTCTGTGGCAAGATACATTATCATCCTGAAAAATTACTTCATCATCAACAAACCTATTTTCTATCGATGAAATGAGAAAAGTGTCCAAAATTTCAATGTACAACTGTACATAAATTCCCCTGGTCCTTTACCTGACATGAAACCTCATATCATTAATGAGCAGGGAAATTTGATTGTCTTCTTCAGGCAGTCATATTTATATGTTTCATTAGAATGGCACCAGACAAACATTCCAGCATCATCTCATTGGCCATTGCAGATTTATGATTCATCACTGAATATCACTTTCATCCAATCATCCACACCTCATGTTCCGTTTCAAAGGGAACTCAACATTGCGTATAGCATAACACTATGGGAGCACCCTTGCGCGTGACGAGCATCTGAAGCTTGTGTAAAATCATGCTTATTTATAGGCCTGCCATAATCAGGTGATGTGGCAATTAAGCGCGTCACGTGATATCTATCTATCTATCTATCTATCTATCTATCTATATATATATATATATATATATATATATATATATATATATATATATATATATATATATGGCACCTGTGAACCACGTCATCAACCTTATTATCTTCAGCGAGACTGCATGTCAGTTGTTTGTGCAAAGAAACAAAAAGATGCTTCATTTCCTCTCTATCTTCTCTCAAAATCTGTGGACTTTTCTATCCCTTTAAAAAAAGAGAAGAAAAAAAAAGGAATGAGCGAGAAAGAAAAATATGAGTGAGAGAATTCAGGAAGTGTGCTACAGCTTGCTCCCGTTTCATCACAGGCAGTAGTTCACACTTTCTGTGTGAAGTGTCTAAGGTTGGAGCATGCGAGGGCAGCTCTCGAGAGGTCTAACTGCGCATTATAATGCCTACAGTAGGCAGCTCCGCTCGCGACTTGCTCTCTTCTCGGAAGCCGAAGCGAGTTGGTTTTCAGAGCCTCGCAGATCTGGGCCGGCCACTGCCAAGGCAGCTAGCCAGCTCAGGTCCGGGGGATCTCTTATGGATCCGGAAGAGGAGCTGGAGAGGAGCGCTGCTATATCTCTTGCTCTGTCTTCCGGGTCCAGCTCTCCGCTGGATTTTGGAGCTCGCGTCGCAACTCCTCCTTCCGCTATGGAAAGCCAATTTTTAAAAAAAAAAAAAACATTAAAAACACACACAAAAATAATAGTAATAATTCCTCTCTGACTCCAGGGAGCCAGAAGGGTGTGCTAAAAACTGAGAGCAGCATATAAAGAGCTGCTTAAAGTGATTACTAAGGCTGGATGTGAAAGTGAATCCATCACACTGCAGAAAACTCCCCTTTCTTCCAGAAATACATGACAAAATATCAGGCTTCTGGGGGGAAAACCATGCATAAGCCGTATTTATAACCCCACGATGTTGGATTATTCAGCCATTGAGGGGAATGAACGGCATGGCTATTTAGCTATGCTGAAGGTGGAGGAGGCACTTGCGAGCTACCTCTCTCCATCGACGTCAGGTAATTTAGGGGGGGCCGGCTTTGCCATCCAAGCCACCATGTAAGGCCACCGTGGCATTGGTGGGCAAGACCTATGCAGTAGTAGTCTTGCTTGTGGGTCACTACAGACAATGACAGTGTTGCAGGCCTACCAAGTAGACCTGCTGAGTGAGCTCGACATATGGTGGCATCCAGCCAGTTCCTTTCCTGTTGTTTTGAGTTCACCCGGGCATCCATGAGTGGAGCCCGGGCCAGCACTAGCCAACCCCCACAGACAGCCAGGGGAACCGGGTGGCCACAGTCGCGGCCTGCTTCTAGGCCTGATCTGAGAATGGTCACAAAGGCCAAGCAGGCAAAGAAGAGGGGTCCTGAGGGATGTATCAGGTAAGGGTTATGACAACATGAGGTTGTTAGGGCAGTTAGCCCCCAGTGCTACTGTAGGGCCTCCCCTAGCCAACTCTGTCCCACGTTTTCAGTGTTCTCTGGTCAGCGAGCTGTCACAGGGCAACAAAAATCTGATGCTTTCCCTCCAGTAAAATGTGGAATCGTTAATGTCACTAAAAGACCGTCTGGCAGCATGGAAACTACTGCCAAATGTGTCTCCATGGGTTCTGTCTACTGTAGAAAAGGGTTACCGGTTCCAGTTTAGAGCTCGACCCCCGCCCCGGTTCACAGACCAGAGCCCGAAGAAGTAAGATCCCTCTTGGACAAAGGGGCCATAGAACATGTACCCCGTTCCCTGAAGGAGGGAGGTTTTTACAGCCGTTATTTCCTGGTCTGCAAAAATAGAGGAGTATGTGGCCAAATTTAGATCTGCATCATCTGAACTGTACTCTTCGGACATACAGGTTCAGGATGCTGATGCCCAAACTTATAGTTCCACAGATTCCATTTGAGGACTGGTTTGTGACGATAGCTCTAAAAGGTGCATATTTCCACATAGCCAAGATCGGGTTCTTCCCTTCGGGCTAGCTTTATCCCCTCGCACCTTCACAATGTGCATGGATGTAATTCTGGCTCCATTGTGACTCCAGGGCATCCATGTACTAAACTATCCAAACAACTCGTTAATTCTAGGATGATCCAGGGAACTGGCGGTTCAAAATTGAGATGTTGTTCTCGCCCACATGAAGAGCTTGGGGCTCAGGTTGAACCTCAGAAAAGTATGCTTTCTCCTGTGCAGTGGACAACTTTTCTAGGGGTTTTAAGGATTCTACTGCGCTGAGGGCGTTTCTATCCCCAACATGCGTAGGGTCAATCCTACCAACATTGAGCAAGATAAAGCTGGATCTTTTCATCCCCTCCAGTCTCTATGGGAGACTATTGGTGCTTATGACAGCAGCAGCCAAGGTCAATTGAGAGGTCACCATGTGTTTACAGACAACACAGCGGTGGTCTCATATATTGACCACCAGGGAGGATTATGTCCGCACCCCCTGTTCAGGCAGGTGCAACTAATTCTTCTCTGGGCAGAGGGAAAGTTTTGGCACTGAGTGCAATGTACATTCTGGGCAACTGGAATGTGGGGGCAGACATCCTGTTGAGGCAGGGGCTGAGGCCCAGGGATTGGTGGCTCCATCCACAAGTGGTGGAGTCCATATGGCGGAGGTTTGGCCAAGTGGGACTTCATGTGTTCGCCTCCGAGGAGACAACACACTGCCCGCTGTGGTTTGCCCTCACTCCTCCCGCACAATTAGGGTTGGGGGCCATGGTACACATGTGGCCGGGTCACATCTGTACGCTTTTCCCTGATCGCTCTGCTCCCACATGTTCTAGCGAGAGTTTGCCAAGACAGTCTACGTCTGCTGCTAGTAGCACCTTATTGGCCAGCTCGAATAGGGTTCTCAGAGATAATATCCCTGCTAGATGGCCCTTCTTGGGAGATTCCCATCTGCAGGGATCTACTGTCTCAAACCGTAGAGCTGATTTATCACCCTCGGCCGGAACTATGGAAACTGTGCATCTGGCCCCTGAGGAAATTGTATGCACTCAAGTGGCAGCTTTTTGTGTTGTGGTGTGAGGAACTCCAGCTAGACCCAGTGAACTGCTCAATAGTCCTGGAGTTCTTACAAGGATGTTTCTCAGTGGGGTGGGATTCTTCTACAATCAGGGTTTATGTGGCAGTCATTTCGGCCAGCCACGCCACTGTTGATGGAGCCTCTGTGGGGCAACATCCTCTAACTTTGAGGTTTATGCATGTTGTCAGGCGGTGGGGCCAATCTATAGGCCACGCATAACTTCCTGGGACCTATCTGTGGTCCTGGAAGGTCTGTCAGGTGCCCCATTTGAGCCCTTAGAGTCAGCCTCTGAGAAGCTTCTGACTCTAAAGGTAGCTATTCTGCTGGCCCTGACATCTCTCATGTGACTAGGAGATCTACAAGCTCTCTCTGTTGCCCCTTCCTGCCTTGACTTTACCCCTGGATTAGCCAAGTCCTTCCTGTATCCTAGGCCGGATTATATTCCTAAGGTGCCTACATCTGCTGCCCTGCCTGTGGTGTTGCAGGCTTTCTGATCTCCTCTGTTCCTCACATCGGAACGAGAGAGAATGCACCTGCTGTGTCCAATAAGGGCTCTTTGTACTTACGTCCACCGCTCCGGCCAGTGGCATAAGTCGGAGAAGCTGCTGGTCTGCTTGGTGGCAACAGTAGAGGTGATGCTGGGTCAAAGCAGTGCATCTCTAATTGAATAGTGGAAGCAATCTCTATCGCTTATGAGGCGCGTGGTCTCACTATGCCTCTGGGCATAAGGGCTCATTCCACTAGGGGGGTCGCCTCCTCGAAGGCTTTGTCCAATGGGGTATCCCTACAGGATGTGTGTGCTGCTGCAGGGTGGTCTACACCACACACATTCATTCGATATTACAGCCTGGATATTCATTCTGTCCCGGGCTCAAGTGTCTTGCTTGACCCTCAAGCTTGGGTCCTTTTGAACAGTCCGTACCCTCGGTATGATGGAGAGGGTATTCTCGTTCCCATAGCGTTATGCTAAATGCAACGTGGAGTTCCCTTTGAAAGGGAGCGTCTGAGTTACGCATGTAACCCTGTTCCCTGAGAAGGGAACGAGACGTTGCGTAGCTTTGTCATCCCGGGGTGGGCCTGTGAATTGTGTCTTCGCTTCAGATAATAGAGGCTGACCGCGCAGTTCACAGGTGCCATATATATATCACGCAACGCGCTTAATTGCCACGTCACCTGATCACGGCAGGCCTATAAATAGGCATGATTTTACACAAGGTTCAGATGCTGGTCACGTGCAATGGGTGCTCCCATAGTGTTATTCTAAATGCAACGTCTCGTTCCCTTCTCAGGGAACAGGGTTACATGCGTAACCCAGATGATTTCTTTAGCCAACTGTAACCTTGTTTTTTTTCTGTTTAGATGTCAGTGTTGGTTTTCATTTAGCTTTTCTAGATGTAAATCCCATTTCATTAAGCTGATTTCTTACAGTTCTGTCACAAACACTGACTCCTGTTTCCAACCATTTGTTTTTCATTTGTTTTTGTGCATTTGCTATTTTCAAGGCATATTATTTTGAGTTTTCTATCTTGATATTTGCTGTCTTCCTTGGTCTACCCATATGTTTTCCTTTTACAACCTTCCCATTTTGTTTAGACTTGCACCAAATTTTAGACAAATGACTGGGAAAAACCAACATCTTTGCCATGCTCTGTGTTGGATTTCCAAAAAGTAAAGCAGTCAATCATAGCATTGTTTGGTATATTGTTAAAAAGCAATAAATTACTGGTAATAGTTAATGAACAGGTAGACTGCAGCAGTGAATCAGTGAGAAATACTTTCAATTATGAAGATCTCCTTTTGGATTGCTAAAAACCTTAAAGAACACCATCAATGGTAGATATAGATCTACCATATAGTACCATAAAGAGAAAAATTATCAAGGACTATCTCAGAGGGTCCCCTATATGATGGAAACCACTGGTAAGCCTCAAGATCATAAATTATAAGTTAGATTTAGCTTAAAATTACATTACAAAGATCAGGAGTTGTGGTTTAATATAAACACAACAATTTAGAACATGTTACTATAGAACAATAACAACAATAGTGGCAAATGTGAAATGCATGGTTATGTACATTTAGTTCAGTTATCATTAATGTCAAATAACCAGTGTCCTTAAACCCAGGATCCGTTGGTGAGTCGAGAGTAACTGTCCAGTACACCTCTATTAGTTTTACAGTAGATCTTTTATATTATGCTTTATGATGGACAACTGAATAATAAAATTAGGTAGTGTTATATATTAATGATTAATTTACACAAGATTGACATAGATTCCCTTACATTAAAGCAGACACCTTCTCTATCTACTGGAGCATAAAACATAACAACAACAAAAATCATTATTCAAATATTCATATACTGTAGGGCATGGGCTAATTAGTGCCCCCTGTTGGCCCCAACAACAGCCTTGTATGTATATATATATATATATATATATATATATATATATATATATATATATATATATATATATATATATATATGCTGATGTGTGCTGAGACTCTCAAGTCCACAGGCACAAGGTATGTGTAAACATAACTAATTAAATATCAATTAAATTTACTGAAGTTTGCAGCTGTTCTTCAGCGTTAGGCACTAAGTCAACAGCACATTTGTCTTTGATAAGGCACATGAATAAGTATTATTCTATTCTACTCAATTCTATTCTAAGTGTCTTCAGAAAATCATCTGGGTTACGCATGTAACCCTGTTGCCTGGGAAGGGAATGAGACGTTGCATTAGCACAATGCTAGATATGAGAATGAAGAATGAATATCCAGGCTGTAATATCGAATAAATGTTTGTGGTGTAAACCTCCCCGCAGCAGCACACACATCCTGTAAGGATACCAATTTGGACAAAGCCTTCGAGGAGGCAACCCCCTCTAGTGGAATAAGCCCTTATGCCCAGAGGCCTAGCGAGACTGCGTGCCTCATAAGTGATAGAGATTGCTTTCATTATCCAATTGGAGATGCGTTGCTTCGACACAGCATCACCTCTACTGTCGCCACCAAGCAGACCAGCAACTGCTCCGACTTACGCCACCGGCCGGAGTGGTGGCCGTAAGTACAGAGAGCCCTTACTGGACACTGCAGGTGCATTCTCTCTTGTTCCGGTGTGAGGAACGGAGGAGGGCAGAAAACCTGCAACACTACAGGCTGGGCAGCAATTGTAGGCAATTTATGAATATAAACCGGCCTAGGATACAGGAAGGCCTTGGCTAATCCAGGGGTAAAGTCAAGGCAGGAAGGGGCAACAGAGAGAGCTTGTAGATCTCCTACTCACTTGAGAGATGTCAGGGCCAGCAGAAGAGCTACCTTTAGAGTCAGAAGCTTCTCAGAGGCTGACTCTAAGGGCTCAAATGGGGCCCCTGCCAGACCTTCCAGGACCACAGATAGGTCCCAGGAAGGTATGCATGGCCTCCAGATCGGCCTCAGCCACCTGACACCACACATAAACCTCAAAGCTAGTGGATGTTGCCCCACAGAGGCTCCTTCAACAGGGGTGTGGCTGGCCGAAATGACGGCCACATAAACCCTGATTGTAGAAGGAGCCAATCTGGCTGAGGAACGTCCTTCTAAGAACTCCAGGACTGTAGCTATTGCACAGTTCACTTGGTCTAGCTGATGTTCCTTTTACCACAAGAAAAAAGTTAGCCGCTTGAGCGCATACAATTTCCTCATTTATGCTGCTCTAGGGTTCAACATGGTCTCTACAACCTCAGTTGTGAGACCAGAATCTATGAGCTGGTGCCACTCAGGGGCCATACCTACAGTTTCCATAGTTCCGGCTGAGGGTGATAAATCAGCCCTACAGCTTGAGACAGTAGATCTCAAGTAGAAGGTTTAACAGCGGTGTCCAGGAACGAGACCTTATCTTTGTCCCCCATCCCTGAGAGGTTGAGCCATAGGTGCCTCTCTGCCACAACCAAGCTACCCATTGAACAGTTGATATGATGGGCCGTTTGCTTGGTCACCCGGAGAGACAAATCTGTGGCGCGGCACAGCTCTGCCAGTGCCTCGGGCCCAATTCTCTCCCCAGTGTCGAGCTCACTCAGCAGGTCTGCTTGGTAGGCCTGCATCACTGCCATTGTATGCAGTGACCCACAAGCAAGACCCGCTACCGCATGGGCTCTGCCCACCAATGTCGAGGTGGCCTTACATGGCTTGGAAGGCAAAGCCGGCCCCCCTAAATTACCTGCTGTCGATGGAGAGAGGTGGCTTGCAAGGGTCTTCCCCACCTTCGGCATAGCTAAATAGCCATGCTGCTCACTCCCCAAGACGGCTGAGTAATCAGATGTCACGTGAATATAAACACGGCTAGTGCATGGTTTCCCCCAGAAGCATGATATTTCATCATGCACTTCTGGAAAAAAAGGAGTTTTCTGTGGTGTGAGGGAGATTTATTTACACTGGGAAGGAAGTGCTCATCCAGCCTGCTACGAGCCACTTCCTCTTCCCCGGGCCAGTCTAAATTTAGCGTTTCAACTGCCCTAGTAATCACCTCAAGAAGCTCTTTATATGCTTGAGAGCTGCTCTCGGCACCCCCTACTGGCTCCTCGGAGTCAGAGAGGGTGTTTTGGTTTTCCATAGCGGAAGGAGGAGTCGCAATGCGACTGGAAGACAGAGCAAGAGATAGAGCAGCGCTCATCTCCGGCTCCTCTTCCAGATCCATACGAGATCCCCAGGACCTGAGCCGGCTGGCTGAATCGGCAGTGGCTAGCCCAGATCTGCACGGCTGTGAAACCCATCTCCCTTCGGCTGAGAAGAGGTCGAGTCATGAGCAGAGCTGCCTAATTGTAAAGCATTCACAATGCTCACAGTTAGACCCCTCAAGGGCTGCTGTGGCATGCTCCACCCCTAAACACTTCACACAGAAAGTGTGTCCATCCCCTCCCCCATGATGAAACGGGAGCAAGGCGTAACACACGTCCTGAATTCTCTCTCGCTCATTCTTTTTTCTCTCTTCTCTTTTTTTAAAGGGATAGAAAAGTCAAGAGATTTTTTGAAAAAATAGAGAGGAAATGAAGCGTCTTTTCGCAAGCGTTACACAAATGCAATTGCCACTGAATGTTACACAAGCTTCAGATGCCGGTCACGTGCGAGGGCGCTTCCCATAGCGTTGTGCGTTGTGCTTCCCATAGCGAACGTGGAGTTCCCTTTGAAAGGAAACTTCCTTTATCATGTAGCATATTTTGATGTGCTGATACAAGGAATATCAAAATATGACATCATCTAGAGCCTTCTAGTGAGTTTATGAGCATCCTTGGTGAAACTATAAGTGAAATACCCTAGACAGTAGTCGAGCAACGGTTATAAAGAAGGGCAGTCCTGGTGGGAAAATCACATATATTTCATGCTACCATATAGGTTTTTTTTGCACTTTCAGATTGAATTCAAGTTGCGATGGCATTTTAGTGTCACGTAAAAAAAATAAAACAAATAAGATTTCTAGAATAAAGTCAAAATTACGAGAATAAAGTCATAGCATTGTGGACATTGTGTCATAGCATTGTGTTTTCTGTCCACTCCAGAGCAAGAAAATACACATTTTGTCCTTTTTGTGTGTTTATATCTTCAGAAATAGAAGAGCTTATCTTGAATGTGCACCGAATGTCCAATCCAACTTTACTGTGGTGGCCTACTGTTAAACTAATCTAAGTTCACTGGCGATTTACGACATTACCACTTTATTCTCATAATTTTGACATTATTCTCAAAATATTAAGATTTTAATCTCACAATGCTACAACTTTATTCTCTTAATTTTGACTATTTTCAAAATATTATGACTTTATTCTTGTAGTCTTAATTTATTTTATTTTTTACGTGGCACTACAACGATGTCATATCAAGTAAATACGTGACCCCATGTGAATAATTTCTAACATAAAGAAATTACAGAAAAAATAAAACCACCCCTACATGTGAAAAATTAACTTGTGGAATTAAATGAATCATGTGAAAACTTAAAATGCATGACATATGTGAAACATAGTTGTGATGTGTCTAAAAACCATTTGTGGAATTCACATCAGTTATGTGATTATTTACAGTATATCTGAAGTTTGTGTCATGCAGAAGGAGCAAGTAATGATTGTCTACACCTGTTTTAATGAAAGCCTATAGTCTCTGTGTGTTTCAGTGTGACAGAGAACCTGACCTGAGAGAAAACTATTATTCTTGGAGCTGTGTTGATTTTATGTTGAGTTTTAAGGGTTGTTTTCTGTTGAAACAAATAGTTCTAAAATGCAATATCACACCAGTATCACTCTCTTGGACAAATTCTGCCTCCAGTATTCTCACTCCCCCTCCCACCTACTAGTATGCCACAACAGAATTATTCATGTTAACATTTTAACCCTCTTAGTCCATCTGTCAGTGACAGCAAGTTGACATTGCAGTGACAATTTGAAGTATTTATGACCGTGATCAGCTCCTTCTTCACTACTGCCATATGCCTCCACTAATATCTTCCTGTCATTAGGGAATCAGTGAATTAGGCTGTCAATTTGGATCAATTGATTGATCATCCATGGCATTTTTCCACATGCACTGCTGTACTGGTGTTTGATTAGCAATACAATTTGAATGCATTAATATGTGGAACAGCCTGAAGCTTATCACTCGCAACATATTTTTATAGAGAAATGAAGCCACTATGACCAGCCAAATCTTAATTTTCAGGTCCTGACTGTTCTATCAGGAGTTCACTCAATCATTTTACTCAAATAATGACCATATTTGACTAAGCAAAGCACCCGTGAATTGAAAATGGACAAACTGTCTAGAAACTACAATTTAATAGAAACTCCCACCCTGAAACACATTAAATATATTTATATATGAATATTTGTGAGGTGTTTAGTGACTCTGGTGCTAATTTGTTCCACTGGCACAGTGGTAGCTCAGTGGCCACAATAGTGGCCTCCAGTTTGGAAGGTCATGTGTTCAAATCCCACTTCTACCATGCTGCTACTGCTGGGCCCTTGAACAAGGCCCGTAACCCTCAACTGCTCAGTTGTATAAAAATGTAAGTTGCTCTGGATAAGGGCATTTTCCAAATGCCATAAATGTAAAATATATATTATTTATTCTTGCTAATGGTTTTCTCCAATGTGAGCATCACTGGTGGACATTACTACCACAATTCATAGAAGAAAACAAATTGCAGCAAACCCAAACATAAGGGATAATGGCCAGGTTTTGCTGTTGGTGCCTAAAAACATGTTATGCAGTTAGGCCAGAATAGAATAGAATATAATAGAGTCTATTCGCAGTGCCAGTAAGTCGTCTGAATGGTCAAAAAATCGGCGAAAGATTGACAGGTGTGCATTGCCTAATGTTCACCAATTCATCCCTGGTGAACTGATAACCTAAAGTTATCAGAAAAAAAATGACTAAAGACAGGACAAATAAACAATAATAACAAAAACACTAGGGGGCTCCAAACTGAGGCAGGCATCCATGGTGCCATTTTGGACTAAAATTAGCATGTGAAGTAAGCTGTCATGAAATCAAACAGTGTAACAGCTCTAATAATGCTTACAAATAATGACACTCATGTCACTGGATACAAACTGAAATGACAACTCATCATAGAATGATATTTTCATGGCACATTTACGACTTAAGGCAGTCTTTCAACACAGAGTTCAAGTAAAGTGTTAGCGAAGATACAGACACCACTACTGTAACATAAACTACTATAGACATTTAATCTGGGTTCAAATACTGTACATGTCAGAAAAACAGCATACCAGCATCAGGTTATACAGCATGTACATTCATCTTTCATACATATGAATTTGCAAACAAGCACATTTATCTCAGGATAAGCACCTTTTCTAAATATGCAGGCAAGCCAGTAGGTAGTGTATAAACAAATGATAAAGGATGATGCCAACTCCCTGATGAGTCAGTGCTTCAATATATTACTGTCACATGCCTACATTAGCTTGGCATGCAGTTAAAACACAATTCAGTATACAAAAGCAAGAGAAACTGTCATACGGTTTTAATGATTGTATATAAGTGTGTGCGTGTTTGTGTGTATGCCTGTGTGTGTGTGTGTGTGAGAGAGAGAGAGAGAGAGAGAGAGAGAGAGAGAGAGAGAGAGAAAGTGTGTGTGTTTTGACCGATTCATCACACCTTTGAAGGTTACTGCTGAATCCTGATAAATTGGCTTTCCATCAATTGGTGATTCTTGTCCAAATGAATGAGCACACACACACTAGGAGTGATCTCAGATTTTCTTTTCTCCAAAGAAAATCCACAATTTACTACAGGGTATCCCAAAACTCTTCATACATTGGGGAAATTTACTTTTTAGCATGGTTAAGATGTCGGACTACTGATCGGAAGGTTGCGAGTTCAAATCCCAGCACTGCCAAGCTGCCACTGGTAATTTTATTATCATGGCATCTTGAGCAAGGCCCTTAACCTTCAACTGCTCAGTTGTATAAATGAGATAAATGTAAGTTGCTCTGGATAAAGGGTGTCTGTCAAATGTCATAAAAGTATTGACGTATTGAAATCATTCTCTTCGCTGGATCGGGAAGCTGCCACAATGTTGTGATGGACTTTAACAGAAAACATGACATAACACAGGACACTGTTGCCAAAATTATTTACAAATTCAAAAAGACTGGAAGCGGACCAACCAAGAAGTGGATGTCCAGGAACAACTGATGTGCTGCTGGTGTAATGGGTATGGAAAACATTCCATAAATTTAATGCGTAGAATTACACAAAAAGGATGTGTACCTGATGTGGCTGTCTGTTTGCCTGAGTATTTTTCCTTTTAATTGTTATGATGTCATTGGTTTGTGTAATTTCCTGTTTTGGCTCCTCCTCTTCCCTTTCGTGCTATGGTTGAATTGGAGAGGTAGGTTTGGTTTTGTGTTTTGTAATCTTGTTTAATCTTTATTTAAATTATCATTTATATACTTATATACACATTTTAGTTTGTGTATATAGTGTTATTTTATTTATCTGTGTGATTATTTTTGTTGTTTTACCTTTCTTTTGAGTGATTTTTTTTGTATTTGGTTTCAACATGTGCCCCTTTCGCATTATGGTTGAATGGGAGAGTTGAAGAGTCGACCCTATTTTTCTTCTAATAAAATAAAACACAACGCAGACTACAACCAGTTACACTGGTGTAACAGATATAGGAAATAAAATTTGTTGTTTTTCATTTGTGTTTTTTTATGGCATGTGTTGCGCTGTAAAATGTATACATTTTGCCAAAATCCTTCGCGGTTATTTAATGGTTTGCTATTCTTGGTGTTGGGAGTACTTTATTTGGGTTCTAGCGCTCTTTGCTAATTGGTAGCAGATGTACGCGTCATTTCCGGTTTCTCGTCAGTCAGCGTTGAGTTTGACTGAGAGAGGTATGTACTTAAACCAGTGCGATTATAAAGTTTGAATTTTAAGCTTTAAAAGTCGTTTCAAGTGCACAACCCCGTTTAATCAGTTATAGTATTATTAGGATAGACGGACTGTGTCGTTTCTGCTGTGTATTTTACTTGTACAATGAGTTTGTGAAAGATGAGCAAATTAGCACGTTTTTCTTGTGCGCGCGCGCTAGCTGTCGCCATTTTATCTTATCGAGGTACACGCTTACGTTATTTTCGCATATTAGGTTTGTTGTGAAGTTAAATCCTGTATGACGACGTTTTGCGCTCTTTGAACTCTAAATAGGTATGTGCATGTATTTTGTACTCCCATTGCCATGTTCAGTAAATGTATTATTTTAGTCAAGTTCACTGTATTAGGTTGTTGTGATAAAGGACCTTTTTCATGATTGCTGTGGGTGCTTGTGTATTCCTTTCCTTCATAGAATGTATATATTTTTTTATGTACCAGGTGATAAATGTGCACCAATATAATATTTATTTGTATTAATATGTATTATGTTAAAAAGCTAATTGTTATTAATAATATAATTGTATGTCATAGAACACAATGTAATTACGTTTGTTATTTGTATCTTTTGTATTTTATTAACATGTTTTGAGTTAGTCTCACGTTGATAGTGAGTCGGCGTTGAGTTTGACAGAGGTTTGTTGAGAAGATAAATCCTGTATGATGACGTTTTGCTCTCTTTGAACTCTAAATAGATGTTGAGCTTGTCTGCAGGACGAATAAACCTGAGTTCAACAAGATACGCCGGTGTCCAGTGTCTCTTGTGCACCAGAACACAACGCAGTGTAGCCGGTCTTGGCAGAACGGACCGATTACGTTGGTGTTGTGACCCGGATTTCTCCGCTTCAGATCATTACCAGTGTGATTGCCAGTGTTGCTGTAACAAGTACTAAAACACATCAGAGATATTAACATAAGTAAAGAAACTGTAAATATTGAGTGCTGTTAGTATTTTTATTGTTTTTTTATGAGAGTGTTAAGTATCCATTTACCTACTTATTAGTTTTACTTAAGAGGTAACAAAATGATTGAAGATGATTGATGGTAAGGGTACTGTTTGTCCTTGATGGGGGTGCAGTAAGTTTTGGACGGGGTAGGTTTTTGGGAGAAGTAGTTTCAACTCCAGTTAGCGGGGCTAGTACAGTAGGCCAGCCTGTGTTCTCTTCCACTCACGTGTACACTGATGTATCTTCTCCTAGGCAGTACACACCTAGATCAGAAGTGAGTTCCCCAGATATAGGGAACCTTATAACTCAGCCCACCAGATTGGAGAGAGTATTGCAAACCAAATGCAGAAACTTCTTATTTAACAAACAACAAAAAAATTTGCTCATCACACAGCTTGGTCTTCCACCTCTTTCATCTTCTGCTCAAGAGTCTTCTCCACCTTCGCATTCTCCAGTGCGTCTGCCAGGTCTGAGAAATATCCACTCCCGTTCACGTACCATTTGGTGAGGGAGTCGGTTCTGGGAGGGGCGAAGCCGTCAATGCGGTGAGTCTCGTGAAAATCGCAATGTTCAGACAGATGATATATCTCCTCTTTCCACCACTGGGCCTGCCTGTAGCTATTACACTTAATGATCAGCTCCCTGCTGGCATTCTGGATGCACATGCTGACTTCCCAGTTCTCTTCCAAAACTTGCAGTTCAGAGTTTGTCATCTCTTCCACCAGAATTTGTAGTTTGGGGTTGATCCTGTCGTCTCCCACCAGATCTTGTGGCTCAGAGCTCTTATCCTCCTTAAGCAGGACTTTCAGCTCAGGGTCAAAAAGCATCATGTACAACACCTTTATGATTTCTGGACATGTAGAACAGAAACGAGTCTTTGACTCAAGCCAGCATTTCAACCAATGACATGAGTGATGGTCAGGATGTTGGACCAAATGAGTGTGAACATTGTACCTTATAAGATTGCTTTTTCTGTCTCGCCTGACCTTCTGTATGTTTAGGATTTAGGCGAAATTTAGGAGGGGTGAATGTAACAGATATAGGAAATAAAATGTATTTTTTATTTGTGTGTGTTTTTTTTTATGGCATGTGTTGCGCTGTAAAATGTATTCACCAAAATCCTTCGCGGTTATTTAATGGTTTGCTATTCTTTGTGTTGGGAGTACTTTATTTGTGTTCTAGCGCTCTGCTAATTGGTAGCAGATGTATCGTGTCATTTCCAGTTTCTCGTCAGTCGGTGTTGAGTTTGACTGAGAGATGCATGTACTCAAGCCAGCACGATTATAAATTTTGAATTTTAAGCTTTAAAAGTCGTTTCTAGTGCACAACCCTGTTTAATCATTTATAGTGTTAGGATAGACGGACTGTGCCGTTTCTGCTGTGTATTTTACTTGTACAATGAGTTTGTGAAAGATGAGCAAATTAGCACGTGTTTCTTGTGTGCGCTAGCTGTCGCCATTTTATCTTCTTATCGAGGTACACGCTTACGTTATTTTCTTATATTAGGTTTATGAAGTTAAATCCTGTATGATGACATTTTGCTCTCTTTGAACTCTAAATAGGTATGTGCATGTGTTTTGTACTCCCATTGCCATGTTCAGTAAATGTATTATTTTAGTCAAGTTCACTGTATTAGGTTGTTGTGATATAGGACCTTTTTCTTGATTGCTGTGGGCGCTTGTGTATTCCTATCCTTCATAGAATGTATATATTTTTTTATGTACCAGGTGATAAATGTGCACCAATATAATCATTATTTGTATTAATATGTATTAAGTTAAAAAGCTAATTGTTATTAATAATATAATTGTAATAGAACACAATGTAATGACATTTGTTGTTTGTATCTTTTTGTATTTTATTAACATGATTTGAGTTAGTCTCACGTTGATAGTGAGTCGGCGTCGGGTTTGACTGCGAGAGGTTTATGTGAAGATAAATCCTGTATGACAACATTTTGCTCTCTTTGAACTCTAAATAGATGTTGAGCTTGTCTGCGGGACGAATAAACCGGAGTTCAACAAGATACGCCAGTGTCTATTGTGCACCAGAACACAACGCAGTATAGCCGGGCTTGGCAGAACGGACCGGTTAAACTGGCAAATATAGTCTTCCGTGTACGGAGACTTTTGGACCACCATGTAGATTGAAAAATAGATTTGGTAAGGTGTGCTTTTATAGGAAAATATTCAATCATGGGTGTGGTGTGATGTGTCCAAATGTGACCATCCTGAAGTGTTTCATTCCTCTTATACAACAACAGTTTTTATTATTATGGTACAAGCTGCAGTATATAGTTCAATTTAATGACATTCAACAAACAGCAAAATCACCAGTGTTGATTTAACACCCAGAGTGTTGAATTCCCACCCTTCAGTGTTTTATACAAGTCCATTAGACTCATGTAAACACTCTGGGTGTTAATTCAACACACGGGATTTTACTGTGTATGCAAAACAAGTTGGCAATAAGACAAAAAAATTAAACTTTGAAGACCTCTGATGACTTTCCACTATCAGAAAACTTAAAGTTCCAGCTTTACTTCTGACTGTTACAAAGCACTGACACTGCAGACTCCTCCCATAAATGCAAATAAGCATCTCCTTAGAGAATATGTATATTTTATATATACGTATTATAGTTCGTATATTATCTGACATTTTATATATATATATTTATATAAATAAATAAATAAATATATATATATATATATATATATATAAATATATATATATATATATAAATATATATATATAAATATATATATATATATATATATATAAATATATATATATATAAATATATATATATAAATATATATATATATAAATAAATATAAATATATATATATAAATAAATATATATAAATATATATATATATTTATATATATATATTTATATATATTTATATATATATATTTATATATATATATTTATATATATATTTATATATATATTTATATATATATTTATATATATATTTATATATATATATATATTTATATATATATATATTTATATATATATATATATATTTATATATATATATTTATTTATATATATATTTATATATATATATTTATATATATATATATTTATATATATATATATTTATATATATATATTTATATATATATATATTTATATATATATATATATTTATATATATATATATATATATTTATATATTTATATATATATATTTATATATATATATTTATATATATATATATATATATATTTATATTTATTTATTTATATATATATATATATATATATATATATATATATGTGTGTAAATATATAAAGTATACAAAGCATGAAATATTATTCTAATAAATTTAATAGTGCTTACAACAGTGCTGCTCTGTGTTCTGGGACATTTTTTATTGTGCACCCTCAAGGCTGTAGTGTAAACACACACACAGTCCATAAGCGCCTGCTGTCATATCTCTAACCAGGGTGACAAGCTTGCAAAGATTCTATTTAGATGCCGAGCTACATCTCATCATCTACATGACAGCACACCAGATAAAACTGTATATTCGGGTAACCGTACTTAAAACAACCCCACATCATTTGACAGCTACATCCACTACAAGTGTTTTCATCAAAAAAAGTCAAAGTACATAAACATAAATATTTCTCTCAGTTGAACCTTTAAACCCTTTATAACCAAACTAGCTTGACAGTTCATTTTGCAATGTTAGTATTAACTTGAGTGATACTGTACCTTTGGTGGTCATTTGAGATGGATATTGCCTATTTAAAAGTAACCATATCAGTCTTCAGAATGAAAACGCTATCATTGCTATGGGTTTGCCAAACCCATGGACCTTTCCACATGCACTGGTATTTACTCAGTCTCATTTATCATTCACTCTAGATGGTGTAAAATAGAGCAGAAAATACAGTATGCACTGTGGGATAAAAGCAAAAAAAACAACAACAACCTTGTATTTCGAGCTCACCTAAGCATAAAGCATAATTCATTAAATTCAAGAATGGTGTGATTTGTTCAATTTCTCTCTAGCATTGATGCAATTTTATGTGTTGTCTGGGGGCGGGGGGTCATATGAGGGTTACATGTTGGAAGTAAGAAACCGATGCTTGTAGAATTCAAGTAAACTAGCTTCCATTAGTTCTATCATGTTTTTGATGCTAGTTCTTTATTTCATAAGCCACAACTTATTCCTGCATTTAATCCAAATTAGAAAACATACATTTACAATGCATTATAGGATATGTCCAGTCATTTTCACCAGATTCTCTTCTCCCATGGATACCATTTAGAGTGCTACATCATTATGTACTATACATGCATACAATAAAACACCCCCCCACCCGTCAACACACACACACATGTTTGGATTCTATTATTGAAGAAAAATATGGTATCCTCTGTAATGTAAATAATCTAAATGGACTCCCCTGAGAACCTACATAAGCACCTGTGTAAGATGATGACTCTGAATACCAAGAATTATCCTTGCATAAACAGTGACATAGCTTTTGAACTTAAGTCGGCAACCCAGAATATGGTCCTAGTAAAACTAAGAGCTGTTGTTTTTTTTTAACTCCAACCCTTACGCATATCAGCTTCACCCTATTAGCTAGACTGCTAGATATATGCTAATCAACTCATGAATATTTATGGACACTGGATGCATTGCATTGAGCTGTGAGATGCACTCTTCTCACATGACACATCAGAGTGCAAAATATCTCTGAAAACTTTATTCAAAAAAAAAGTTTATTTAAGACCTTAAAAAAGAAATCAATAACTGAAATAAAGATACAGTATGACCACAGCTTGTGTTTTTTCATGATGCCCAGCCTAGCTGGCCCTGTGCAGGCTGAGGATGAGGCCACCAGGCCTATGCCCCAGCTGGCTGCACAACAGCTCACTGGCAGCGAGGAGCCATGCTGTGCAGCTGTGCAGTAACTGAAAGACCATTCAGAGTTACTATCTAATAACAAAGCTCGCTTCTAGCTGCCTGTGGTGTTAGTAGAAGTATTTTTCTCTCATCAGATTTAAGTAGGAGGACGTTATTCAGGATCCAATGTCTAATCACAATTTCCTCAATTTTGTTAAGCTTGTGTGGCTTTACTGGAGCATATAGACATAAGCTGGGCATAGTAGTCATCAGCATAGTTGTGGGAGATAATAACATTTTTACGAATAATTGTACCTAGAGGCAGCCAGCATATATAAAAGAGCAGTGGGACACCAAATCTTATTTTAGTATCCATAAAGGTGTCACCATTTACATCTACTAACTGATAGTGATCAGACAAATCAGATCTGAGCTAGGAGAGAGGCATTTCCTTAACACTAACAAAATGTTCTAGTCTTTGTATCTAGAAGGATATTATGATCTATGGCAGGGATGGGCAACGGGGGCCCACTGGCCGGTTACGGCCCACAGGATCTTTAAATACATATCATAATCTGGTCATGATAAATTCGAATACGTTTGAAAAATGAAAAGATTGCTTTCAGATTAGGATGTTCGTTCTCCAACCAGGAGAGGGCCCTAGTTTCTGCCGATCACCATAGTAATTAAAGCATATTAGGACGTTCGCACTAATGTGAACGTTCGCAAACGTGTTTTCCAGTCAGGATGGAAGACAGATGATCTTTTTACTGAGTTCAGGGGGACACCAATGTGTTTGGTTTGTTTGGAAAAGAAATCTTTAATGAAGGATTTTAATTTAAATCGACATTACACCACTGCTCACAAAGAGACCTATTACATTACATTACATTACATTTATTCATTTAGCAGACGCTTTAATCCAAGGCAACTTACAAATGAGGAAATACAAGCAAAGCGATATATCAAGCAGAGAACAATACAAGTAGTGCTACCATACAAGTTCCATTAATTGAGTTCCAGAAGAAGCAAAGTGTGCAGAGTAGAGGTGTAAGTGCAATTTTTTAAAATTTATTTATTTATTTATTTATTTATTTATTTATTTATTTATTTATTTATTTTTATGAGTTGGTTAGGTGTTCACGTATGAGGTGGGTCTTTAGCTGTTTTTTGAAGATGGTGAGAGATTCTGCGGTCCGGATTGAGGTTGGAAGTTCATTCCACCACTGAGGAACAGTTAGTTTGAAGGTTCTGGAAAGGGACCTTGAGCCACACTGAGTAGGAACTACTAAGCATCGGTCGCTAATCGATCTATGAAAGATACTCTGGTGACGACAGAATTGCTCTCATCTCAGCTTTAAATTGTAAACATGCACCTTTTTGCCAAATGCATGATGGTGCAAGAATCACTAAAGGCATCTTATGCGATTTTACCTTTTTAAGCGAAAAAAGTCTTATCAGAGGGTGAAATTGTAAAGCAGTGCATGATTGAGATGGCTACAGCATTTGGAGACGAGAAAATGGCAAAGAACTCTGAATCTGTATCTTTGACCTGCCGAAAAGTGAAATGTCGAATTTCTGACATTCTATGTCAAGTCCAAGAAAAGCTGAAACATGAAATCAACAATTGCAAATACTTTTCTCTCGCGCTGGATGAAAGCACAGATGTGACAGATGACAGTCAGCTCCTGATCTTTGCAAGAACGATCACAGAGAACTTTGATGTTCAAGAGGAGCTATTAAAGTTGGCTTCATTACACTGCACCAGGAAGGGAGAGGATATTTTTAAAGCTGTTGAGAATGTGGTGAACGAGCACGGAGGCTTTGCTAAACTGTCTACTGTTGTTACTGATGGAGCACCAGCAATGCAAGGAGCAAAATCTGGATTCACTGGGCTTCTTCAGAAGAGTGGTGTTAACTGTCCAGTACTGCACTGCATAATACATCAGGTTAGTAGACTTCTTTTTTATTTCATGGTAACTTAAATAAAATGAAATGTTATGTGACGTGATTAGGAACCAATTTTCTTTGATACAGGAGGCCCTGTGTGTGAAGATTCTGGACTTCAGCCATGTCATGAATGTAGTGACGAAAGTCATTAATCTTATTCGAGGTGGAAATAGGGTGCTTAATCACCGGAAGTTTACGGCCTTTTTGGATGAAGTCAGTGCTGCTTATGGGGATTTAATGATGCACGATGCCATCAGATGGATGAGCTGTGGGACGTGTCTGGAAAGATTCTTTGTACTGCACAACGAAATCCCCGTGTTTCTGTAGGACAATATCAAGTCGGACACGAGCGCTTACTGCAGCAAACTACGGGATCCAGAATTTCTTTGCGACATGGCCTTCCTCACAGTTATGACCGCGCATCTGAATCATCTGAACACACAATTACAAGAATGGTCTCAGACTGTGTCAGACCTCTATGTGCATATGAACGCTTTTCAGCATAAACTTAATCTTTTTCACAACGGATTTTCGTCCGTTCCGGTAAATTTGACACACTTCCCTGCTTGCTCCTGAAAGATGCTCCTGAATGTGAGATGTTTTTTGCCAAGTACAGAAAAGAAATCGAAAGTCTACAAGAGCAATTCAAAATACACTTCCAGGACTTTCACTTCACGCAGCTTCATATAGACCTCTTCACAGACCCGCTGAACACGGCTGCCAGTGAGCAGCCTGGAGAGACGCAGCTAGAACTCTGCAAGCTTCAGTCCGACCCCTTCTTTCAGGCAAGGCGCAACGAGCTGGATCTGTGGTATCAAAAGCTGCAATAAAATCAAGCAACGCAAGCAAGAAGACATAACCGTGATCAGAGACCAGTAATAGGTCATTTATCACTTTAACTAGTGCCTTCTCAGTACTGTAATGAGAACTAAATCCTGATTGATAGATTTCATGAATGTTATTCCTATGCAAGTGTAAAGCCTAACTACTGACCTACACCCTTTTCTAGAATCTTGAAGATATATTAAGGCTTGATATTGGCCTATAGTGCATTGCTGGCTTGTACAGAAAGCAGAAAATCCCAGATTTTTTAAATATCATAATTACTGAATTGTTAGCCTATGCTAACAATTTATTATTTATTAAAAAACATCGTTAAAAAAAATCCTCTTCCAGTTACATTTAATATTGATGAATTGAGTCCTGTTAACATTTACAGTATGTAAATAGCAGCTATAAAATATTGGTCCCTCACCAGCCTTTCAATTTTCTCTCTTAAAGTAAAAAAAAATGCAGCTTGGCATGCTAAAAATAAATAAATAAATAAATAAATAAATAAAGCAAAAAGACAGAAAACTTCCATTTAATGCTGTCACTGGAGACTTCCAAAAATGCTAAATAAGCATCCCTTTACAGAGAAAAGTCACAATTTCACAACTTTTTATTTCTTTTTGAAGTGTCTGCCATATACGTCTGGTACCTTTGTAAATTCTTTACAGAATCATCAAAACGCTTTGTGGAAAAACATGGCTAGTGTGCTGTACATGAAAAGTATTTAAGGAAAAAAAGGGAAAATCTGTAGGTACGAAAAATATGAGAGGAAATATGTGTGAGGTAAAAACACATATGCGAGCACATATGAGAGGTTAAAGTGTTTGGCTTTCATTTTATTTAATTTGATTTATCTGAAGTCAAAAGTAAAGATGTGAGTGCTAATCCTGCTTCTCATCCCAACCTTCATTGTGTTTCATACAAATTATGCAAATAGTTTCATTTCAAATGATTTACTTTTACCTTTTATATACTTAAGGAAACTTTGTACCTGTCACTCAATGATAATTTTGATTATCCACACTACTACATATAATTGAGTTGTATTTCACAAGGTTTCACAATACTTCTTATACCTAGCCAGATTTTGTGGAGGTTATACAGGCCCTTGATATTCTCACACAATATGGAACATGTCTCCATGATTCACTTTTTTCTTTCTTAGTCATATTGTGCGTGGACAAAGCAGACAAGTGTTCAAATGTCATATTTGACTTTGCCCTTTTTTGTAAAGAAGTCCCTTTGTGCTATAAAACTTTATGCAGTAGATGTGCCTTTAAAGTGTGTCTTCTTTCTCTCAGAAACTGAGTGACAGTGAAGTTTCTGCCTCATAGGCACAGTCCAAACCTTTTTCCTCAGACTAAAACTATCCACTCTTCCTTCCTCTTTCTTCCACTGTCACTCTCATCCTCCTCTTATTGTGTCATCTTCTGACTACAAAGGCCCTGGTAAAGGGAGTGAGAGAAAAGCAAGTTAGCAAGCTGAGAATAAAAGCTTTTAGCTCCATTCATGCATTCTCTTCTCCTGAACTTTAACTGTTCGATGAACTGGTGTCCTATCCAGTGTGTATTCCAACCTCAAACCCGGTTTTCTTGGGATAGACTGATAGATGAATAAATGGATGCAAATATAGTAAATATACATTCCAGGGCACAAAAAATGGGCCAATCCCATAATGGCAAAATATAAAGCTTTTAATGGTCTTAACAACAAATCTTTGATCAGAAAATTAGCAAGAATTAAACAAATGCACTCCTGAGACCTCCTGTGCCTCCACTTGCTTGTTTAATTTTGCTGCAGTGAACGGTTTGGGGAAAAGCTAGAAACATGGAAATTCACTTATATAGTCTTCTTGTATGCAAAGGTAAAATCACCATAGTGATTAAAATGTTTGATGTTTGATGTCAAATTCAAACTAATACATGTCTGTGTACATAATAATAATAATAATAATAATAATAATAGTCAACTAAACCCACAATGTTTAGACATTTAAAGAAAGGGAAATAAAGAAGGGAAAAGCTATCCCACACTAAGTTACTTTATCTATTTGTTTCATTCTTGCTAATTTCCTGACCAGTGACTTGTTGTTAAGACCATTCATATTTTGAAATTTTGGGCTTGGTCCTTTTTTTTGCCCAGGAGTATAATAAAGTGTCAAATATAAATCTAATAAAAACAATCAAGTCTCTTTATACCACATGCAGCTAGAAGAAAACATTCTGATTACACAGTAACTCTGGATGTCCTTTCTGTTTCATCATGTGCAGCACTAAAAGACCTTGGTGTGATTATTGACTCCAGTCTATCATTTGATGCTCATGTAGATAATATTACTAGGATAGCCTTCTTTCATCTCAGAAATATTTCTAAGATAAGAAATATATTGTCACTTCACAATGCAGAAAAATTAGTTAATGCTTTCATCATTTCTAGGTTGGATTATTGTAATGCCTTACTGTCTGGATGTTCCAGTAGAAACAAAGTATAAACAAAGTATAAACAAACTCCAGTTAATTCAGAATGCAGCTGCAAGAGTCCTTACTAGAACCAGAAGATATGATCACATCACCCCGATCTTATCCACACTGCATTGGCTCCCAGTAAAATTTCGCATTGATTATAAAATACTACTATTGACTTATAAACCACTAAATGGTCTCGCACCACAGTACCTAAGTGAATTTTTGGTCTTTTATGATCTACCACTCTGATCAGATTTGAAAGGTGCAGGCTATTTGTTGGTACCTTGAATAGCGAAAGCTACAGCAATTCCCCCAAGTTTGTTGATAGTGGAGTGACTGGCTGCCTTATGTCCCAGGGTGCACTCATGTCTGTGATAGCTTCTGGCTCCCCCTTTTAGTTATGTTGTCATAGCTAGTCTTGACAGAGTTCCTGCTTGTACTCACGCAAAGTACATTGGCCTTAACCATTACGGGGCAATATGCATACCAAATAATTTCTCCCTTTCTTTCCTGCTCTTTTTCTGTCGAGCTACACAGATACTCCTGAGATGCGAGCGATCCTGACCCCTTCTGTTCTCCAGACCTGCCTGATCCATCCTGATGCCTTACTTCTGGTTGGAGTTCTCATCAATTGGAAGTCACATGCTTTTGCTGAGAATGGCCCTACATGGTGCAGCTTAAAGATCATTGAGATTGCTGAGGATGGCCCCACTTGGTACAGCCTGGAGGTCACTGGGATTGCTGAGGATGGTACCACTTAAAAACCATAAAGATGGCATTGGACCTCAATTCATGTGAACAGTTATGCTATGATGGCTAGGACTACAATTGCTATGATAGCTTTAGGACTGCAATTACCACAAACAGTTTTGGCCTCAAGTCTCCATCAGTGAACAGTGGACAAGTTCAACAAAACAGACTTCATGTAAACATTGTAATGAATTTTCCTGGTCACACAATTGCACTTTTTGAACATGTCGTATTAGCACATTTATAGAAGGGATTTACTTATCTATAATCACACTATCTGGTGTCACCCAGATGGGGACGGGTTCCCTTTTGAGTCTGGTTCCTCGAAAGGTTTCTTCCTCATATAGTCTCAGGGAGTTTTTCCTTGACACTGTCACCGCTGACTTGCTCATTAGGGATAAATTCATACATTTCAAATCTATATCCTGAATTTATATATTTTGTAAAGCTGCTTTGGGACAATGTCCACTGTTAAAAGTGCTATGAAATGAATTTAATTTATATGTAAACGCTTACAGTTTGAAAAAAGAAAAACTTTTTCATACACAATTACAACTGTTACAGGATTGGATATCTCTTCCACTGTGTTTTGCATATGTTTTGTGAATTTTTTGGCATCTTTATTTTTAATATTTTAATGTTTTTATGATTTTAATGACTGGGACACTTTTACCTATAGTAAAATATATTTGTGTTATATATTTTAGCATGCACATTACTTAAATTGGTTTAAGAAATTGGGGACATCTTATTTAAATATTGTGCTTTGTCTGGTATTTAACAAGCACCCACTTGTTGCTTAGTACTGTATTCTAAAGCAGGGTTACTGTTACCTCCCCGAAATTGATTATTTTCCTATAACCAGAAGTGTTTCATTCCTCATATACTACACTACACCGTATATCAGGGCCGCATGGGGGTTTAGTGGTTAGCATGTTTGCCTCACACCTCTGTTAGTTGTGGGTTTGATTCCTGTCTCTGCCCTGTGTGCGCAGTGTTTGCATTCTCACTCCATGCTTTGGGGTTTTCCTCTGGGTACTCCTGTTTCCTCCCCCAGTCCAAAGACATGCATTGTAGGTTGATTGGCATTTCCAAATTGCAGTGTGTGAATGTTTGTGTGATTGTGCCTTGCGATGGGTTGGCACAGCATCCAGGGTGTCCCCCACCTTGTGTCCTCAGTTCCCTGGAATAGGACCCGTGACCCTGTGGAGGATAAGTGGTATGGAAAATGGATGGATAGATGGATGTTGTGTACTTATCAGTTTTTAGTTACATTTAAAATCTCCTGGGGTGGAAAACTTTCTGACTATTACAATGTGCTGACAGTGATGTCTCCTTCCATAAAAGTTTCACAGTATCAACTATTACATGTTGTTCTTTGTTAAATAACAACACTTTTTAAAATATGTATTATTAGTCTTAGAGTCCCCATGCAAGCTATTAATATAGAAATGATAACATGTTAATATAAACCTGTGATTTATCTTACAGCTGAATTATTGTCAGAGCTGCTGTTTATAGAAGTTAATCAACACCTTTTGACTAATAAGATTTGAGAATTCAACAGTGCTGGGGTATAATGTATAATATTAAAGGCTCTGGTATAGTATTTCCACTACAATTTATAATGTAGTCTGTGGTATCGGGCTATATATTCATCATCTAATAATATATATGCAGCTGAGTGTATAAGTCTACTGTGCTAGTCTTGTATTCATAATAAATGGAATAGGTCTTCATGCCTTTGTGGCACAGCAGAGAGAGATTTCTGAAGGTGATATACGGTATGAAGTAAATGTGCACAAGGGCCACTCCACTGTGTCCTTTTCTTTTAACCTGGACCTGTGGAGATGTCCTGGTTGGAGAGGGCATCCATTTCAGAGATGAGGATTAACTCACGAGACACAAAGAGCTCTCACTGCAGTCATTAACCTTTATGGAGTACCCCACACACACTACATACAGGTGATCTACACACACACTCAAACACATACCGATTGTGTTTATAGGTGTGTAGAGTCAAAGAGGACAGCCAACAGATGCAGGTGAGAAAATGTGTGGGCCATAATAGCTCAGTTTCTCAGTTTTCACAGCACATGTGTCCCCCCACACACACACATTTCATGAATAATAGATGTGCAAGCAGATGTTGATGGCATGAGGGACCGGACTGCAGTGGAGTGACCTTGGCCCATACTGACAGATATCATCATTGCTGTACTAACACGCATGCGTTCACACACACACACACACACACACACATACACACACACATGCACAGACAGAGTGGGAACACTCGAAGAGGACAGGCAACAGATGCAAAAACAAACTTACAGAGAGGACACAATTAATTCATTTAATTTCAATATAACTGTGAAAACCTTCACTATATAAAAATTTTATACATCAGGTTTTTATGCCGATGTTTCCACCATGTGCAGAGAACAGTTACCACATCAAAGTTGATTATATTCTCAGAACAGCACAAAACAACCCAAAGTGTTTTATTCCTCTTATACGACAGCAACTTACTTACATCATATTTTTGATCCATTTATAGTCACTTTTATTGTTGTGGTCCAAGTTAGTTCCTGTTATCACTTACATTATAATAGCTAGGCCTATATAACCTTCCCTCATCATCCTCTCTTCACTAGATTTAGAGCTCTGACTGTTACAAAGCACTGACACTCAAGACTTCTTCCAAAAATGCTAAATAAGTGTCTCCTCACATAAAATATAACAATATTGACAATTAAAAGCTGTAAATCTGTTTCTATGGGGCATACATTTCAGAAGTTCTGTATATGTTGTTACTATAGACATTGTAATGTACTGTATTAGAATGAGTACATTAATATCAACCTGTGATTTGGCTTGCAGGTGGAACTACTCTCAGAGCTGCTGTTATAGAAGAAACCTTCTGCCCAATCAAAATTGAGAATACAACTGTGCTGTTATATACGTAAGACATTTTATCTTATGTCAAATGGACAAAAGGAATTCTTAATGAATGCTTGTTGGAATAAGCCAATGAATACCTGTACTATGTTCACCAGTTTACCCTTTATTTTTCATCCTAACAAAAGCCTCATGCTCTAACAGGCACCAAATGCTAATTTTATCTCATTAAATAGCTTGAAAAGTTTCTTTCCAAGCTAAAATAGCAGAAAATACACTGAGAAGTAAGGGAGAGTACTCTGGAGGCAAACGTCTGTTAAGAAGTGCAGTAATTGCTCAATTGCATATGAATGAAACACTTTTTTGCCATCCTGTTGTAGTTAGAGATGTGTAATGTGTGATATCTTCTTATTGCTCAAATTTCCATTCAGACATCTCTCAAGAGAAGATGAAATTGTTTCAGCAGAATGCTTATAAAAAAAAGAGAGATGTAGGAAAAAATATAACACTGTTTTACTATGATAAGTACAACCCCAATTCCAAAAAAGTTGGGACACTGTGTAAAATGAAAATAAATTCAAAATGCAATGATTTGCAAATCTCATAAACCCATATGTTATTCACAATAGAACATAGAAAACATTTTAAAATTGAGGAAATGTACCATTTTATGAAAAAAGGTCATTCAAAAAGGTAATTTTGAATTTGATGGCCATAACACATTTCAAAAAAGTTGGGATGGGGCAAACAGCTGGAGGAACATTTTGCAATTAATTTGGTTAATTGGCAACAGTTCAGTAACATGATTGGGTATAAAAAGTGCCGCAGAGTCTTAGAGAGGCAGAGTCTTTCAGAAGTAAAGATGGGCAGAAGCTCACCAATCTGTGAAAAACTGTGTCAACAATTTGTGGAACAACTTCACAATAATGTTCCTCAACGTAAAATATCAAAGACTATGAATATCTCATCAACTACAGTACATAATATCATCAAAAGTTTCTGAGAATCTGGAGAAAACTTTGTGCACAAGGGACAAAGCTGAAAATCAATATTGCATGCCCGTGATCTTCGGACCCTCAGACGGCACTGCGTTAAAAAAAGGCATGATTCTGTAATGGAAATCACTGCATGGGCTCAGAAACACCTCCAGAACTCATTGTCTGTGAACACAGTTCGCCGTGCCATCCACAAATGCTGGTTAAAGCTCGATCATGCAAAGAAGAAGCCATATGTGAACATGATCCAGAAATGCTGCCATCTTCTCAGTGCCAAAGCTCATTTAAAATGGACTGACGCAAAGTGTAAAACTGTTCTGAATCGAAATTTAGAAATGAGGAAAGTCTAAATATCAGGAATATATATATATATATATATATATATATATATATATATATATATATATATATATATATAATTGAAAGACTGTTATATCAACAAGACCGCAAACAAATGAGAGAAATGCAATATACCAGATTGTTGTTCATATATGGGAAATATAAAGGTAGAAACATGACCTAGATCTATCCTAATCCTAATCCTAATCTTGAATGAATGCTGGTACAGGTGCAGTGGCTGCGCAGATTGAGCAGAGTCTAGCTGTGGCAAGACACAGCTAGCAAGACACAGCTAGCTATACATTAGGGATGTAATATGAATGTGTTATTATGTCTGGGTGGAAAATGTCTTCTGATAGAAATGTGTACAAATACAGATATGAATATGAAGTGCACTATATGTTTGTTGTTGTTATTGATTAGATAGCTTTGCCAGAAAACGTCACATTGAGACTAGGTGTGTGCATCTAGGACCGGCATCCCCCAGGATGAAACAAACAAAAAAACATGAGCATGAGTGCAACATTTTTACTTTTAGCCAGAGCTTCAAAGGCACTGAGTATGAAGCTTGCAGACATGGTTACTATGTTACAGCAAAATTCCCACCCCAACAAGTCAAAAACTGCACAAAAAGAACTGAAACAAGTGCTGTTGGACAAGGAAGACACATTTTTCTTCTGTTCTTCATTCTTTGCGTAGGAAATAGGTTAACAGTGGTGCGCACGCATTTTTAAAAATTTATTTATAGAGCTATTGCTGCTTCAAATAGCCCTCAAAGTTATTCTTCTTCCTCATTCTTCAATGCACATTCTTAATCAATATTAAAAGAAATTCTTCACTAATTAAATGAAATGCCTCTTAAAGGACCCCATTTTGACTCACAGCCTCTCTGCTCTTTCTGGAATATAATAAACCCCCCAATATATAGTAAATATGATTAAAATACATTTATATATATATATATATATATATATATATATATATATATATATATATATATATATATATATTACATGGCTATTTTGTCAACTATTACATTTACATTTATTCACTTAGCAGACGCTTTTATCCAAAGCGACTTACAAATGAGAAAGATACAAGCAAAAACTATAAACACTAGTTCCCTGATTTGGGAAAAAAAAACCCCAGCATTATTTATATCTATATATTTATATTTATATATTTACTCAATCACGGTAGATAGAAGATCATAAGCTTGCCAGAAAGTTCACAGCACCACAATGTTCTGCAAATTCATATTTGTTTTCATCATATGTGAGTGAGAAATTACTTTTTTTTCCAGCAACCCTATTTTTTTTTTCTGGGACATAGTGGTAGGGTCCACACACACACACATACACACATACACACAAACAAACAAACAAACAAGAAAAACCCCTTCTGGTATAGACCACACCCAGTCTCGGTTTAAATATGAATACAAATATTTGTAGCACTGAACAAATGCACATAAATTTACAGATATTAGCATTGCATTACATGACTATTACACATCCTTACAGCCACAGGTGAGAAGGACCTTTGGTATTGTTCTTGAGTCCAAATGAATTTCATTGTTTCAGACTCTTAAATAAAAGTCAGACTTCAAGATGTTCAAGGGTTCACAATCCACTTTTCATAGCTTCCTGTTCCTGGATTAATAGGCTGACAGGACCTATGGAAGGAGAGTTCATGTGACTACTTGTGTCACACACAGTACATGTGAACTCTGTTCTCTTCAGCTCCATGAGACTGATTATTTTCAGCTAATGTCTAAAAGGAAATGAACAATATTAATACCTGATTCGACTTTCATGCTCATGAATCTTATGAACAAACCTCTTCAGAGGAGTCTTTTTTTTTTCTTTTTCTTTTTTAGCTGCGGTGAGCTAATAAAAATTTTAGCATCTTCTATAGAATGCTGTATATCATAGCCCCTTTTAACTGCCTCCTCTTGCTTAACTTCCATGCATTTAGATTTCCGGCCAAGAGTTTCTTCTATCCTCCCCTTTGTGACTGAGTGATTTTTCACCGTAAGTGAGAAACTTCCCCAGGCAAATGACTTTCATTAAAAAGCAATCGAAATGGAGCACAATTCCATTTCCAGGACAAAAAAAATGCTCTGCCTCTGTTCTTTCCAGCAAGTCATAAATAGTGTCTCAGGGCTAGCAACTTTAGTTAATGGCAGCCTAATAAAATAATACAGCGGTGCCTCGACCTGATCGGAAGAGGGATAATTTTCGACCCTCTCAATTAGAGGGAAAACTCCTGGAGTCATGCTCTGGACTAGATTTACTCTAATCAAAGAACCTGGTCTCTCCCTTAGAGCAGGTAATTATAGATATAATTTATTTCCCATTAGTTAACGGCAATGCTCAGGAGTCACAGAGTCAGCCTGTGAAACTCTCAATATGCTGGAGGATGAAGATGAGCACAGTTATTTGTGTCCAATACAGCTTCTTATTTATGAAGTGCATATGCACGCCAAATGAATGATTGTAATGCCCACAAACTAAAGTGTTCATCAAATTGACATTTATAACGTTGTTAGGAAACACCTTCTACAACTTACTCACAACTTTCTCAGCACATTTTCCATGAATGTGCTGTTAATAAAAAAAAACAAGCTAATACTGATAATAAGATCTCAATACGTATCTCAATCAACTGAGTGATAATTATTGGTTGATAATTGTGATATGTAATTACCTTCCATGTAAAGTGATAATTATCTTCCATGTAAAGAAACCTTCAATATCATGCTATACCTTTAGACACAAGCCTTTCATTCTCCAGCTTTGCTTTCTAATGTCATGTAGTCAGAGAAGGAAATCTGAACTACGGTTCCCAGCAGCCACTGCATCACAGTCACATGACCACCTGCACCTGAATCAGGTCATGTTAATGAGCACTCGTATATAGCCACAGTTTGCACTGCACTCTTTGTCTTACGTTTGTCTTTCTTTGCCTTTGTCTCTGTAATTGTGTTTGGTTCTTTAGTTTATGTTTGGTTCTTTAGTTTATGTTTAGTCTTTGCCACAGTGTTTTGCCTCAATGTCATAGTGTTTCTTTTGTATTTTGTTTGGTTCTTTATTAAACTTAAAATTCTGAATTTGTATCCATGTCAACCTCCAAACATGACATCTAAAATATGAAAGCAATGCCTATGAATGGATTATAAAAGCACTATTCTGTAAACAAACCCAATTCCAAAAAAGTTCGGACAGTATGGAAAATGCAAAAAAAAAAAAAAGAAACAAAAAGAGTAATTTGAAAATTCATTTCACCCGGTACTATATTGAAAACACATTATTAACTCATTATTTGATGTTTTACTTTGTGTAATTAATATATTTTTGGAAAATATACACTCATTTTCTTTTAATAACACTTATTAAGCGTATAGGGAGGTTGAAGACTCCAGCTGGTTAAGTTTAGCAAGCGGAATTTTCTCCAAATTATCCATTATGCATTTCTTAAGCTGTGCAACTGTACAGGGCCTGCGTTGCCTTATTTTGAGCTTCTTAATGCGCCACACATTCTCAATCAGAGACAGGTCAGGACTGCAGGCAGTATTTGAAATGCTGACTCGTCGGACCAGAAAACATGATTCCACTGTGCTATTGTTAATCTCAGATGAGACCGAGCCCAGAGAAGTCGGTGGTGCTTCGGGACAGTGTTGATGTATGGCTTCTTCTTTGCATAGTAAAGCCTTAACTTGCATCTGTGGATGCAGCGGCAAATGGTGCTGATATGCAAAGGTTTGCCAAAGTATTCCCGAGCCCATGTCAGGATATCCATTACAGACTCATGACTCGGAGATCGCGCGAATTTAGAAGTGGTTTTTGGCCTTGCCCTTTATGCACCGAGATTTAACCAGATTCCTTGAATCTTTTAATTATATTGTGCAATGTAGAAGGTGAAATGCCCAAAATTCTACCGATTTGTCTTTGGAGAATGTTGTTCTCAAAGTGTTGGATTATTAGCTGATGCATCTGTTGGCAGATTGGCGAGCTTCGACCCGACATTGCTCTTGAAGGACTAGGCCTTTTTTGGAGACCCCTTATATACTATGATTAGACAACTGTCTCACCTGTTTCACATCACCTTCTTATTTCAACTCGTCACATTGCTATTAGTCCTAAATCGCGTCTGTCCCAACTTTTTTTGCAATGTGTTGCATGCATCAATTTCAAAATAAGATTTATCTTCAAAAAACTATACAATTGATTATGTAAAACATCAAATACCTTGCCTTTATACGTTTTTTGTTTGAATACAAGTCAAAGTACATTTACAAATCACTCCTCGCTGTTTTTATTAGCATTTTCCACACTGTCCCAACTCTTTCGGAATTGCGGTTGTACGTAGGTATCCGTCAAATAAAGTGCTACCAAGTGTTACACAGCAACACTCTTTAAAATCAGATTTTGTTGTTGTGTAAACACAGTAATAGAATGAATGTATTATAAAATACCTCTGAATTAATCTGCCGCTATCACTACTAACCAGAGTAGTTACCAGAGTAATTATTTACCAGAGAAATGAATCAACCTTCTGACAAATGAGAATTGTGAATTCAACAGCACTGTGATATAATCTTCTGGCATAAGATTACCCATATTTGAAAGTATAAGCATTTATGAAACTCTCACAGCAAAAATAAATTTTTAAAATTGATGAAGAATATACAAACAGTTTAGCAAGTGAGATTTCAAGCTGAAACTTTTGACTTTCCTTAAATAACAAGCTACTGAATGGTCCACTGAGTGGTGTTGTGATCCTAAACCCCTACCCCTCCCTCTTATATTGCATAGAATACAGTATTTTATTGACGTCAACTCTGGCATGCAATTACTGTGGTGCCAGACTTTGTGGATGTGATTTGCGAATAACGTCAGAGGAAACATGCTGTCTGCTACTAACTGAAAAATATTATTAAGGTTATGAACAAGGGTTGAGCAAATATACATCTCTAGTTAATGCTTCTTAAAATCACCTTTGCTGTGTTTTTGTTTGTTTTTTTTTCTGTTTTTCTCTCACTTACTGCCCCATGATCATTGTTGTGTCTAGTTTATCTAACCTGACATTTGTTTGGGTGTTACCTTTAGACACTGTGTTTATACTCCTGTGTTTGTGTTTTGTCTTGCTTACAATCCACTGCAGTTGTAAGTCTTGCTTCTGTGATCCTTGTTTCAATTTAAAAGGAATAAAACACTTTGGTGCATGCTGTTATAGGAAAACAATCAACTTCTGTGTGTTAATATTAACTGCTTTGCAATAGGCGGCATCACATCACCACGTCACCGTTATTTTCCCATAACAGCACAATCCACAGTGTTTTATTCCTTACATAATAATAAAGTGGCACATAAGCGATACTTCCAGTGCTGTGAAAAAGTATTTCCTGATTTCTTCTGTTTTTGTATATATCTCATACTAAATTGTTTTAGATCTTCAAACAAAATACAACATAAAACAAAGGCAACCTGAGTAAACACACAATACAGTTTTTATTTATTGGGGAACAAAAAAAAAAAGTGACCCAACACATATCACCCATGTGAAAAATTAATTTCCCCTTAAATTTAAAATCTTACTTCTAGGACTAGGATTTACTCCTATGCTTTGAAATATTTTCTTGCAGCATAATCCAGTTGCGCTTGAGTTTCACTCTACGGGCTGAAGACTGGAAATGCTCCTTTAGGATTTTCTGGTAGAGAGCAGAATTCATGCCCTGAAGCAGCAAAGTCCTTTGATGTTGTCCCTGGCTCTTTTGTGACTTGCTGGATGAGTCGTTGCTGTGCTCTTGGAGGAATTTTGGAAGGTTGGCTACTTCTCGGAAGGTTCACTACCATGCCAGGTTTTTCCATTTGGAGATAATGGCTCTCACTGTGGTTATTTGGAGTCCCAGAGCCTGTGAAAAAACTTTGTAACCCTTCCCAGACTGTATTTCAATCACCTTCTTCCCATCATTTCTGGAATTTCTTTCAATTTTGGCATAGTGTATTACTGGGTAAGACCTTTTAACCAACTTCATGCTGTTGAAAAATTTCTAAGTGTTGATTTGATTGAACAGGGTTTGGAGTAAACAGGCCTGGCTGTGTCTAGTCCAACTGAACCCCATTATGAATGCAATTTCATAGATTTGGGCAATTGTAGAACCAAATACTTTTTCACACAGGCCCAGTTGTTACTGGATAACTTTTTGCTTCAAAAAATTGTTTGAAAACTGTATTTTGTTTGTATTCAGGTTGCTTTTGTTTTATCTTAGATTTTGTTTTAATTTCTGAAACAATTTATTAAGAGATATCAAAAACAGAAGGTAAAAAAATACTTTTTCAAAGTCCAATTATTTAAATACTTTTCACCTCTGAAGTTCACTAAGGGTGTATTTTTATGAAATCTACTTTAAAAAATGTGCATAAATATGCTTGTGCATGCTCCAGCACCAGCTGAGAAACATGGGCTTTTGCCAAAAATACATATCAAAACAAATTACATGACAGCTGTTCCCCAGCCTAAGGCAGGCAACACAATCTCTAATCTAATTCACAACAGTGTGTTGATGCGCACGGCATGTACTGAGAAGCAGAATTCATATTCATATTTCACAACATATCAAGAGTCAGGCCAAATGATTCCCGTGCAACATGATATCACAGCATTATTTTGGAATATCAGTCCATAATTAAATAAGACATTAATGCAGATATGTAATTATCTTGGTAGGGAAACTGCTAGAATATTTCTTAGAAGAGATTTTTACATTACTTACAGCTTTCAGTAGCTTATCAAAACAGTGTGACCCAATCACAAGAAGGCAGGAGATTTCTCAGGTAAGCAACATTTTTGGGTAGCACTTGCACCCTTTAGCAAAGGCTATCTCATATTTATGTCCAAAAGTCTGACAAAAATGATCATCCAAACTGTCACTTTGACCTTGGACTGTATATAGAAATGTACATTTTAAGCAGGATAAAACTGAGCAGAGGGGTAAGGGTCTTGCTAGAGGACCCAAACATGGCATCTTGGCAGTGCTAGGATTTGAACACACTGAACCATCTCACTCAACTAATTTGCACTGATTCAAGTTTTTACTAGCATAAAGTTAAACTCAAGGTTGACACAAGGACAATTTTTACCATTCTCACCCCCGCCAAAAATGTTAGATATCTCACTATGCGTTGCATTTTCTGGTATTTCTCTGTAAACCAATTTGCTAATCATTTACAGTACAATCCTGTAAAATAATAAAATAGTATTGTGCTGTAAAATTAATGCTGGAAATTTAAAGCATTGTTTTAAGGGTATACTAAAAGTTATGGTGTATGATTACTACAAAGGATGTCCCAAATGCAATGACTGTCACAGTCAGTGAGGAGGCTATCTTCAAATGATATGGCTAATCTAATGTTAGTGCTCAAGGAAAGCACTGTACCAAGAACATTTAGCTTTTTTGTCACATATTATCTAACTACATTGGCACCCTGTCCAGGGTGTATCCCGCCTTGTGCCCGATGCTCCCTGGGATAGGCTCCAGGTTCCCCGTGACCCTGAAGGAAGGATAAGTGGGATAGAAGATGGATGGATGGATTATCTAACTACGACTGGGATGCTATTTGAGTTTCACTGTTACTTTTTGCTTTAATGACATTGTGCACTCGAGCTGGACTCCACAAGTTCGTGCAAAACCTTATGATCTATTTTAGATCCATCGGACTGTCGCCTGAACACGTGCTTCACTAGTAGAGATTAGACATGAGGAAAATCTGATCTTTTGTACAAAGCAGATAACATGGTCAATATCACACGTTTGCTTACATTTAACTTACATTTAAATATGGAACTAGAAATATTGCAGAATCTTGAATATTATATATGAACTAAGATATTGAACCTTTACTTTCGTTATTTTAAATATTTACAAATTCTAAAACCTTATTTTCATTTCCTATTTTAAATGAAATTATAACCATCATCATTATCATCATCATCCAAGATTTTCAGTGCGGCCGCAGACTTTTGGACCCCACTGTATATAAAGTAAAGACAACAGGCATTTTAAACATGTAAAATGTTCTTCACAACAATATGTGCCTATTTCAGATAAATAACTTAAAACCATAATAAAACCTACAACATCTACAGCATCTACATTTCAGTCTACAGCATTTTGCTTATCCCAGCTCACTATAACTATTAATAATTTCATTTTTTTTAAAAAGGGGGAAAAACACCTTGCATTAATGTGTGAAACCATTTAACTCCTCATGACTGAAACATCCTTGTCCATAACTCATAGATTATAGGTTGTGAAAATGATCACAACATTCACTCAACCCGCTTACCTGAACTCATTCACACCTATGAAATATTTGGAAAATTCCACAAGTTCTATGTTTAAAAGGACGTTGCATCATCTGAATTCCTGAAGATCAATGGAAGAAGAAATATCTGCTCTTTCATGGTATTTTCTTTACTTATAGTGATATTGTGATAACAGTGTTAAATGAAATCTTTAACACTGCAACATTAAAACATCAAATTCACACCTCAAACTCATGAAATTCACACCTCTTGTTAAGGAACTGTTACAATCTGGTATGGAGCTGACATTTGTATCCATGTTTGTGATTTAATATACAAGATTGAAGAAGCTGAAAAGTGACAGGCACGTGTAGTATTCTCAGATGCTGCCATATTCTGCAGTCCATCACTCATCTACAAATTACAATCTGTTGCTGTTCTTCTTATCATCTTAATTATTGACAACATTGTTTATGCCAAAGCAGTCAGTGCAGGTAGCCATTACAGAATTGTGCACATTTAAGGTACGTTTACATGATATCGATGTACTATAACCGAAAAGTTTTTCCTTTGCATTTTTGAAAAGATGACAGACGTACAGACGACAACGTTATCAAAGCGATCCCGGTTCACACGGATCCACGAAAATCACTAAAAGCACTGTATTATGCATGCCAGGCCAGTAGTTGGCGATGTCACTTTGTAAAGAAACACTACACGCCTGAGCACATAAGCATTCACGTCCACGTGTCCGCCATATTGATCTGGGCAAGACTGTGCAATAAACAAATACAAGTAAACAGGGGAGCTGTCGTTTTCCTAGATAAAAAGCACAATAACGTTTACATTTCTCAAATGATTTCAATGGTTTATGATCTATGTGGAGTACAAAAAGTTCTGTCTCGAGTTACTTAGAATCTCAGTAGTTAGACTTGGAAAATTATTAATTGTCATAAATAATTGTGAAAAGTCGTGCTTGTCAAGCATAGATTTAGTGTATTTTTCTTGGTTAATAAATGCTCAGACGTCAAATGTAATACAATGTAATGTACATGAAATGTGCATAAAGGATTTTTTCATTGTGGAAATAGATTTTTCTGTCTTCAACCACATCTTTTAGTTTTTCTTGTGCTCCAGGTCAGAATTCTGTTAACAAAGTATTCATTTTTAAAATACTGATTTTTTTTTTTTTTTTTTTTTTTTTAATATGAGACACTGGCAGTCAGTCTGCTTTCTATATTTTATTAACAGTAGAAGGATACAAATTTACTCCAAAACAGACAATTATAAAGATAATTATAAGATTTTGAATACCCTTTGTCATCGTAGATGTGGGTTAATAATGTGGCGTATGTAACAAATGCGTATCTGCTGGTCGTAGTAGTAATGCAGTAAATCTACACTTTGCTGGAGAAGAACAAACACAGTCCTGTAGTTTTGAATGTCTTTTGCGTTGTTTTGATGTACTCGCACGCATGCCTATAGACTGAACACATAATACGTGTACGCTTGACGTCATCGTTTTCATAAATTCTCGTTTTTGTATGTTTACACGGAGATGATAATGGCATCGTTTTCAGGCCCCAAAACGCTGTTATTGTGTAAACAAACAGCCAAAACACAAAAAAACATTGTCATGTAAACGGCCCCTTAGAAAAGTGTGGTAGTGAGAGACCTAAATGGCTGCTGCTAATCAGTGCGAGCTAATGACGGCCATGAAATCGCATTCCTCCCTCAGGGATTTATCACTACCTGCTATCCCTCTCTCTGCTTCTCACGCTCTCCTTTATTGCACACAGTGAGGGGAAATAAGTGTAAACAATTGTTTTTGTTATTTAATATACTTGTAAGATAAGATGTACCTTTATTGATCCACTGTAGGGGAAAATCAGATTGACACAGCAGCACAAGTAGGATGAGTAACATCAAAGAAAGAAAGAAAATAATTGCCTATATAATAGAAATAATAAAATAGATCTGTGTGTATGTACATATGCTGGAATTCTATATTATGCTGGAGTTATATATAGTTATATATATGTATATGTACATGTGCAATATCCTCAGCATTTATATACATGTGCAAGATCTGTGAAATGACAATTAACTGTTGAGTGTGAATTTCTCTGAGACTTAATCAGTGGGGTAGGAGGTACTGTGTATTGCTGCATTGTAGAGTCTGATGGCAGGAAAGAGCCCGTCAGACGTTTTGAGGCACATGGCTGTATGAATTTGTGGCTGAATGTGCTCCTGAGCCTCCTCAGCTCAGTGTAGAGAGGATGAGAAGGATTGTCTATGATAGCTTTCAGCTTCCCTCTCATCCTCTTCTCAGTCACTTCCTCCACCCTGTCCAGGTCCATCCCTACCACAGAGCTGGCCTTTCTCACCAACTTCAGTTCACTTTGTTAGCTTCACAAGCCCCAATGCCACCTTCCCAGCACACCACAGCAAAGAAGATAACACTGGCCACCACAGACTGGTATAACATCTGTAGCAGCCTAGTGCACATATTAAAGGACCTGAGCCTCCTCAGAAAGAACATCCTGCTCTGTCCTTTCTTATAGAGGGCCTTAATCTTGTCTGTCCAGTCCAGTTTGTTATTGAGTTGCACCCCTAGGGACTTGCAGGTGTCCACTATCTCTACTCCCTCCACCCTTATGTTGACGGGGTGGGGGGGCTGCTTGCTGCGCCGGAAGACCACCACCAGCTCCTTAGTTTTCCCGATGTTGAGCTGGAGGTGGTGGTTGTCTTATAATCTTATAACGCTTTCGACAAGGTCTCTGTACTCCTCCTTCTTATTATCTGTGATACAGCCAACAATGGAGGAGTCATCTGAAAACTTCTGTAGGTGGCACATTCCCGAATTGAATCAGTGCATATATCAGCTTAAAATTTACACACATAATGTCTTTTGACATTTTCTGACAATATTAAGCATAACCAAGATACAAATAAGCAAGAATATCTAGAATAAGTTCTAGATATACAGTGCCCTCCACTAATATTGGCACCCTTGATAAATATGAGCAAAGATGGCTGTGAAAAAATTGTCTTTATTGTTTAACCAAAGTATTTTAAGGACTTTAAGAGCAGAGTATTTTTGTATTTTGAATTTTTTAACAAACAATCAAAAGGTTAAACAATTAAGACAATTTTTTCACGGCCTTCTTTGGTCATATCTACTAAGGGTGCCAATATTAATGGAGGGGACTCTAAATGCTGCAAAACTGTTCTTGTGCAAATTGCACCTGGTGTCATTATAAAAGGTTATCATTGGTTTGGAAGATTTATTTAATGCAGTAATCATGATGAACGGTGAAGAATCTTTCTAATGTTCTCATAGACAAAATAATTAAACAGTGCCAAATGGAAATAAAAGCTACAATGCAACAGCAATTAGCATATGAGCAAAATATTTAGTAAAACATTTACGGTTTAGATTTCAAATTTATATTTAAGATTCATATTTAGAATTATATTTAATATTTACACTGAGGAGTCACTATCTAAATGTAACAGAGGGTTCAAAATGTCCAACATTTTATTTTTTTTTTACTTTTTACATCTTGTGTCCAATAGTCTCAAAGCTGTAATCACCAAAAGTGGCTTTGCAAGTATTAATATTGGTAATTTGTGGTGTCCAAATACAAATAATCCCTATATATATTTTTTTTAAAACATAGCATTGTTTATGTTTATAGATACATACAAAAAGACATTAAGTATGTAAATTTGAAGTGGATATATGCACGGAAAGTATAATAAATAACAAAAAATAAATGTCCAAATGCTTATTTCACCCTCACCGATACTATATGAAAAGACATGTGAAAACATGATAAAACAAGGGGAAAAATGTGACATATCTAAAACCCATTTGTAAATTTCCTTCATTTTGGCTATCATGGTAAAGAACTAACTGCAGCACTTCGGTGCATGATATACAAGAATGTTATGTGCATTACATGGTGAAGTAGACATGTTCATCTGACTCAGCAAGTCACTCATCTCAGGAGTGATGTCTCCCAAAATTGGAAAAAAGGAATATTCATCTCATGCCTGCTATCAATGCGACAGCTTGGCTGTCTGTACAGGTGTGCGTCACCTACAGGAACTGTCAAAACTGCCCGTCTAGTTACACACTCAATCATATGCCTCAATCTGTTACTGCTGACAGCCAATTAACTGGGACGCTTGAAAATGCTACAGACGCCATCATCTTTCCACACAGTGCATCTTTTAGTGACAGCATCAATCAACGTCCAGATCAATCTGGCAATACTGAACCAATGGCATGCTGAATTATCCAACTATAATATAATGATACAGGTGGAAAATTCTAATATTAAACATGACTCAGGCAACCTAGCATGCCATACTGACATGAGAAGATATTTACAGCAATGCCTGTCTAATGCTAAAAACATTTTCAATGAAACAGAATGACTACAAGAAGTAAAAGGAATCGGAACAGATTCCATGTTTTTCGTATCATTCTGTCTAAACTCAACTGGGAAACACAACTGTCTTGTTCACACTGCCCCAATAGACACCAACATACTCAGTGGTGGAAATGACCAAGATATACTAGCGGGACTCTAGTTGCCCAACTCTCCCCAACTGACTGTCTTTATCCCCTTCAACCTTCTCTTTCTTTCTTGCCTTTTTTTGATATATAAACAAAAATAAGAGTTTTATTGTCAGCACAATAAAAAAAAGGAGTGGTAGAGTTAAAGCCCATAGTGGCATGAGAATCTGCATAAATTACAACTAAAACACTTTACAAACATTACATATCTCTCTATGTAACTACTGACTATATAGTAACTACTTACTATAATACTTATCAAGCTATGGTAGTGAAAATAATGTAAGATGAATAAGAGTGTTCAAAATTGATTAAACCTGGATCACTTCAGGTACGTTCACGCAGCTTTATCCATATCAAAGTGTCTACTATTGCATCTGTTAAAGTAACTGTTTCTGTTAAGATGTTTGTGTTCATTAAGACACTGTTAACTTACCTGAGGTGGTCTGATCGGTTCTGTGCTGATAGAGAAGTGTTCCTATTGGCTGCGGCCTGTAGGTATTATGGCCAATCATGAAAATCAAAATTGCGCAACCACATACAAAGAAATCCCCACTACGCTTATGTGTGAAACATATGAATGTGCAGAACTCACTTTCGTAGGCTTTTGAGTAGATAAAAGGTAGAAACTATCTTTATTTCCCGAACAAAAAAAAAGTCAGTTTACTATTACTAGTGTCTTTATGTGTTGTTCTTCGCCTGAAAAGAACAAGAGTGAAACAAAAGAGGTTGTGGGTGAAGCCTTGGTTGTTGCAATGCGAGAGACAGGGCGCTTACTTACATTTATGCAGAGAACTGCAGACTGAGGATGTACAGGACTTTAAAAATTTTTCAAGCAGTTTCAACAACTCAGAGAAAGACATCTTAAGGTAGGCTATGTGGTACGCTAAGACCATTATTCATACATTATGAACAATATTTAAGTTATAAACATATATATTTTGCTTCTTACTTCAAGAAACAGAATACAGTAAAAGGCAGATGATCCAGATTAAAACCAAAACACAAGAGTAGATGATCCTCACAAGGGGTCAAAATAAACAATTTTAGTTATATAACACATTAGTACATAGTTTATCCTCTTCTTTCTGATTTGTCCAGAAATCAGAAATTTTACATGAAACAATAATTTAGCATGCCTAGCACCAAACGCACTGGCTTTCATTTCTGTGGAGTTTGTTAGACTTTGCTAACGTTTGTCGACATTACTGGGCTCCTTGGAAAAAAAGGTACACATCCTTCTTGTACTTTTGCTTCCATGTTCCAAAATGTTTATATATATATATATATATATATATATATATATATATGTTCCTGATATTTAGACTTTCCTAATTTCTAAATTTCAATTCAGAACAGTTTTACACTTTGCCTCAGTCCATTTTAAATGAGCTTTATGAGCTTTTTATTTTCTAAATCTTGTTTAGTTTAACATGATTAGTACAGCTAAAGTAAGAAACTAAAAGTAAAAGAAAGATTCACAAAATAAGGACAAGTTTTCCTCAAATCGCACAGTGATTTTGGTTAAGTATGTGTCTTTCACCAAGGGAAAAATAAAATGGTAATAATTATAAATGATAATAATGCTGACAATAATCAGTCAGTCAAAAAGCAGCTTTGATTTGCTGTATATATTTGTATGTATGAGGTGTTTAGTTCAGCACTTGCATTTTTACTGTTGGAATAATCCTTCGTAAATGTTAAAGTAGTTTTATGTCAAACATCACAAAGGATTATGTAATTGTCAGGTAGCCTTATGAAAAAGGTATACCAATGTGCATGATGCCATAGTCAACCTACTGCAAATTATATTTATGGTTAATCACCTTTCTCTGTTTCTGTGGGTGCAGTTTTTAGAACAGAAATAAAATGCTCTAACTCAAAAAAATGCATTCATGAACTTTAATTCAAAATTTAATGAAACTGCAGAAGCTCACAGAATAGTTTTTTGTTTCCCAGCTACATACAGTACAGGTTTAATTACACAGCCTAGACATGAATAGTCCTTGCGGAATGCCAATCTGTCTCTTACACTCAGCTTACTGTCTGCTTTTTATCCAAAGCACACCATAACACCTTTCATTATTACCACTCTTTCAAAATCGATCCATAAAGTAACAATGTAACCAAAAAAAGAGCTTTCATAAGCAGTCTGTTATAATCTATGAGGTAAAATTGTTCATTTTTCAGTAGAAAATGGGGAGTCTGTCAATAATGGATTCAGTCCATGAGCTTTAGATATTTATACAGAACTATTCCAAATTCAAAAGCACACTGAAGTGCATTTGAACATTTTTATTGTTCAAGGAACCAGAATGCTGGGATGGGCTGAGCCCCCATACCATCTAGTCTCCGTGGTAACATTGAGGCCATCCAGAACCATCCTTCTATTTAAACATCTTAATTTCATTTGATTGATTGTGTGGACTATTGAGGATTAGCAAGCACTGATCTGAATTTCAAACCTTATCTTATAACCCTCTCTCTCTTTCTCATTCTCTCACTCCACTGCATCACCAAAATGCCACTTGTGAACTCATGAAAAAAATGTAAATGGCACAACAGGTTAATGATATAAGTGGATTCTAACATACATTTGCATATACTTTAAAAATGTTAAAGTGCTATGTCATTATTACAACTTAATATTGTATTATTTTGAATTAAGAACTTTCATATTTCACATCCCATATTTGTACATGAAATATGTCAAAACCAAACATTTGAAATAAAAGATTGGAATTACACCATTTTATGTTTTAGGAGTCAAAACCTTGACCATACCTGAAAACATTTAAGTGAATTAGTATTTTTGTGAATTTTTTAAACAATTTTTTAAGACAATTTTTCACAGCCTTCTTTGCTCATATTTACCACGAGTGCCAATATTAGTGGATGACACTGTACTATCTTGAAATAACAAGACAGCTCAAAATAATGATATAATATCCTGAAATAAGAAAGTAACTTGAAATAACAATATATTAAGTTCAAATAATGCCGTACTATCTTGAAATAATGAGAACCTGAAAAGATTAAATAATAACTCAATGTAATATAGATATCAAGTTAATTGATGACATCTTGAGATAACAACTTGAAAAAGTTGTGTGTGTGTGTATATATGTGTGTGTGTGTATATATATATATATATATATATATATATATATATATATATATATATATATATATATATATATATAGAGAGAGAGAGAGAGAGAGAGAGAGAGAGAGAGAAGGGGGGGGGGCTAGTAAACTAAAGTCAAAAGCAATTCTGTGCAACCATACAATAATGTATATGTCCCTGCAATGTATATGTCTTTTAGGCCTAAAGAACCTTTGTGCGTGCATGTTTATACACAGCAGTTGAACAGCCAGCCAAGGAAGTCAATGGAAAGTATCGATGGCCTGCTGAAAAACTCTTCTTCCCTCTGAGAGCTGTGGGAACATTTTCTCAAACTAGAGGTGATTAAACATGTAGTGATTTGGAACAAATACTAATTTAATGAAATTCCCTCTCACAAGGGAGCAGGAAAAGCAGATTAAGATGGAGAATGAGGTCGCAGGAATGTCAGTTGACTACTAGCCTGTGGGAAACAGTATTAAAGCAAGATTAATGACTAATGATTTCTCTCAGAGAGGAGTGACAGTGCAAAAGACAGACATCCAGCAAGTATGATCAGAAAACTGTGTAGTGCTGAGCAAGATATTAATCATACAATTTTAATTATGTATTGGCATATTCCATTGATATGGTTTAATGGCATTTACACACTATAACATATATTGGTTTTGGAAAATCCATAATAGTAATTATTCTCATCTATTCAACTTTCCCTGCATTCACTCCAGCAAGTGACAAGATATTGATGTCACTCCTGGGCTATCGACTGTAAACACTTTGCATTGATTTTTTATTTTTTTTGGTGGTGGTTCTCAAATACTAAATATATTAGTATTGCAGTAAATCCCAGGAAATTCCATGTTTGTACAAAAAAACACTGTTGAATTGGGAATTACAGGTCGAAACTGAAGTTTTGAGAGTACTCTCTTGGATTGACAGAATTTATTATTTTGTCTCAAGACCAGGTCATAACTAATTTGCATAAAATGAATGAAGTATTAACACTCAACTTGCCTCCATATTGCTTGTCACTGTTTCCAAATCATGGCTTGAACATACAGAGGGCTGTATTGAGAAATGGCGAGTTAACTTCAAAAGTGATAATATGATTGTTAACCTGAATGCCAATGTGCAGAATGCTGGAATTAACTCTCAATTACGTTTATGTAACTTAATTCTGAATATATCCCTAAATGAATAAATTATTCATGAACTTTTTAAATACTCAGCCTTCCAGACAATAAAAGCCTGTCTACATGAAGCAGAGTGATATTATATTGCAATAATATTCAGGAGAAGTGCTAAAAACACTACTTCTTGCAGTTTGACCAAGAGCTGAGCATAAGAGCTGTCTCTCAATGACTTATGATGTCTGTCTAAGACTACAAAAGCCACTGAACTCACCATCTCAGCCTCTTTCTTTATTCTCGCTGGAATAGGCTTGAGTTTCCATTGTTGTCCATTGACAGGATTCAGTGCAGCTTGTCTCTAAAGGGTGCTGCAGCTTGAAAATCCTTTTAAGGAAATCTGTTTTAAAGATTTACTTTATATAGACCAAAACATGTTTTGTGTAAACAAGTGCTTTTCCTTTCCACATGAAATTTTTATGCAGTGTAGTTGACACGGTAATGCTTCACTCCACAAATTTTATAAACAGGCAGAAATTGGAAGCAAACAGATAAATCCACTTGTCTAAATCCACATCCACACTATTGGTGGCAGCATTTAGATGCCAGATGCTGAACTTCCTTTTTTTCTAAAAGCACAGATAGCAGAACTTGAACTTTGCTCAGATAATATACTTTTGCTGTCTATGACTACGTTTACATGGACAGCAGTAATCTAATTATTGACCTTACTCTGGGTAAGATAATAATTTGATTAAGGTGTTTACATGAGTCACTTTTAGAATACTCCCGTCATGTTCCCGTTTTACATGTTTTAGAACATAATTAGATTAACAGCCCGCGTCATTACGTCACCGCGCCATGCCGTCCGATGTCCCTCCAGAATTTCACGTATCGACATACAATTCATCTTCTTTGTGGTACCGTATACAGTTTTGGGTGTTTTTATTTAATTTTTTTTACGAACGCTTTAAGTGCAGTTAATTATTTGTCATGATGTACGTGCTAATAGACAACTACTTGAAGCCGTGGGCTGCGTCCCAAACCATGTACTTACCGTCTATATAGTAGCCGAGATACATATATTTTTCCCCACTACAGTGGGGAAAGTAGGCAAGTATGCGGTTTGGGACGCAGCCGAACTCTCTTGTTCGCCGGAAAACGTAAAGCTGCCGTGTGTGATCGTGTCCTGTCGCAAAATGCGTTGAAAACTCTCACACAATGTTAATAATGTGATTAAGGTGTTTACATGTCTGTAATACATGTCCATAATGCGACTAAAACAGGAATACTCCACCTGTCTTAATTCGATTATTGCTTACTTCGAGTATGACCTTAATTAGATTAAGGTAAGTAAAAATTGCTGTTTACATGGTAGTTTCTTTATCAAAGTATGGTCTTAATCGGGTTAAGAGTGGATTATTGTTGTCCATGTAAACGCACTGTATGTCAGTACCTGAGTGCTGAGTTTTTCATCATATGCTGCTTTCATAACTTCACATTTAGCTAATTGCGATTGTGTGCTCATTGGTATATCTGACACAAACCTCAATGAATACAATTCAAAATTCTGCTGCTAGGATCAACGCACACATCAAATACTCAACTCACATAACACCCATTCTTCGTCAGTTCCACTGGCTGAATGTGTCATCCTCCATTAATACAACCTTGTACTCCTTACATTTGAGTATTTCTCTGCCGTGGCATGTTCTTGCTGCTTTTGCACTGTGCTCTTAGATTTACAAGTGATATGCTATGATATCTCACCAGAGTTCACTTATTATGAATGTAATTGAATACAAATACATTATTCGGAATGAACAGATAATGTGTTCTGAACAGATAGAAATACAGCAGATATATTTGATATTTTTCAGATAAGAAGCTCATGGGACAAACAGAGATTACAAATAGCAGCGATCCACAGCAACCGCCTGATCAAGTTTAGGGTGGTTTAAATTAGGCTACTAGTTTGTTTATATTTTGGGGAATATAACCAACTAAATTTGCTAGCAAATAGAAATAAAAACTGCATGAGCAAGATTTTAAACAAGTAGTCCTGCACACATCTGTAGTTGAGAACAAAGTGATGTAGCTGACAGACATTCCGAGGTGTGCAATTATTTTTTAGTAAATGCACAGCAAAAGTAGTTCCAGTCAGGTCTTGACCGCATTACAGTTCCATATTACTTCACCAAGTTAACTGAAATAACAGAAAAGTTAGGCTACTGTCAACTACAGCACACACATTTAACAAAAAACAAAATGACAGGAAATTTAGATTTTCCATAAATATATAAGATATAATTGACAACAGGCTGTTGAATTATTATACAAATAATGTTCACCCGAGGTGGTAATGTGGCCACGAGGAGAAGCAGGGGTTTGACCCATTGATTTGCAGTTATATTTATATATTTATTTGTTCTATTTTTATATTATTATCAGCATGAAACGAAAGAAAAAAACTGTGAACTCTCTCTCTCTCTCTCTCTCTCTCTCTCTCTCCAATAACTGCATATCAATGGCTCAAGCCTAGGCTTGAGATGTGATGTGTTTTAAGGACAAAAATCTGACAAGGGTCTTGAAATAAAAACAACAAAAACAAAAAACAAAAAAACAGAACAATGTCTTGAGGTGTGGTAAATGCGGTGTGGTAACATAAGCGGAGTAATTGACAACAAACCACCAGAGGTGTAACGGTCAGTCTGCTTTGTGTCGTGGCCGCATTACCACCTCGGGGGGGGGGGGCATTATTTTCCAATAAATCAACGGCTTGTCGGCAATAATTCCTTAAGTAATTGTTACCACTAAACAGGCCAAAGAAATAATGAATAGTATTCTGTATTCAACAGATTAGTGCACATATTTAGAACAATACAAATAAGACAGTAAATTACATTGTGAAATGACTGCTTGGGCAGTAATTGCTAATAAACCTCTAGCAACCCACAAATTACACAAAAAAGGAATAACTACCTAACAAATAACTAACAGTATTTTATATTAAATAGATGAGTATACATAGTTAAAACAATAAATAAGCCAATAAATCATATTGCTGAGAAAAACAAACAAACCCATACTGCAAATAACTAACATATGGACTCTATATAAACATAATTACCACATTAATAATTCCTTCAAAATCAATATATGAAATTCAGTATATCATAAACTGTAAAGTGTTCCAATGTGCCATTCCATGTGTACCAAAGTTTTATTTCTGGCCTTGTACACCATACAGCACACGTTTGATGTTTTATTTCTCATGCTGTGCATGTCTGTGAGTGCATGTGTATGCATTACATATCCCTGCCTTCATTAGCATGCTTGAAACAAAATATAATTTGCTAATTAGCTGTAATTACACCTCTAGAAATTTTTCATCTTATAAATCTCACTAATGGTGGGGTTACCGTGACATTTTCCACGCAGAGCTTTGCAAACACGCTTTCCTGTTCAGCTTCTGCTGAGCATTGGGTTGTTCTTGCACCAGGATAACAACAGAATGCAGAATGATGTCTGTGTATTCTCTGGCTGTTTCTAAGTGTGATTTAATGATGAGGATGTCTTTCCTCCACAAAAATGTAAGACCATTATGAGATATCTTTCACCATGACTGTGACAAAGAACATCTAAAGTGTGAGACTTATGTTTCAAACTTATGTAAACATATTAATTTGCCATTGTTGTTTCTGTTTAGTCAAGGGTGTCTTTTAGTAACTTAAGTGTGTGTTGCGGTGAAGGTCAGCCTACTTTATTTATTTATTACTCATCATCCCCAAGCAATTGAGATGTTGGTGAATGAGCTTCACTATGTAACTATGTAGCCTCTAACTGCTGTGTGATGAGGCAGGATGTATGTGTGTGGATTCAGTATGGGCTTTGTTGTGGACAAGCCAAGATTTATGATCATATTCAGAGGGTTAATACACATGTACTCAAAAATGTATCTCAAAAAGGAATTAATCCATAATCCAAAAAGATAGCACAAGCGCTAGATTTAAAACTGAAAGTCTATAGACAGGAAACGATGCCTGAAAATGTACAAAACAATAGACAAAACCTTGCAATGAGGAACAGAAACAAGATAGAGTTTTAAAAAAAAAAAATCAAGGAAATACAGAACAGGTGAACATTTTAGGGAAACCAACCAATGATAAGATGGTGGTGGAGGCTATGTTAGGCATTATGATATATTATGTATGATATATAGTGTATTAAAATGTAGCCATAATGAATTATTAATCATAGAAAGTGTTATATTATTTAACAAATCTATAGCTTTTCTTGGTTTCAGCAAAATATATGCTGAACACATGCTAGTAAGTTACTCTGTCTACATACACTATATGGTGGTACTGTTGCTTTCTTGCCAAAAAGGGACAATGCAAGAGGTGTGTATCCTAGAGCAATGCCATATTCACTGTATTGTGTTGTGGTCAAGAAGGGCACAAAGTGATTTCCTCCTGAAACACTCAAGTGTTAAACAGCATGAAGTAACTGGAGAATCATTCCATGTTGACTCTGAACAACATTTGTTCCAAGTCAAAGTATATCTATAATTCAACCCACATTACAGATGAACCACCAGCAGCATTAAGACCACACTGACAAAACCATTTAGCTATAGAGAAAGCTAGTCAATTCCCTCTAAGTGTATGCTTACTAATACTTCAGTTTGGCTGACTCTTTTATACAAAGCATCTTACATTAGAGACAGGATACCATTGAACAGTTGATGGTTAAAGATCTTGCTCAAGGATCCAAGTCAAAACTAGCTGATAAGTAGCCCAAATCCTTCATATGGTACCTGCTGCCTCCAAGTATTTCTGGAGCTCTTTCTGATTGGTCCTTGACTCTTGGGCTAAACTTCTGACTATTCTTCTGACTCCCTGGTCAGAAATCTTGCGAGGAGCTCCTGTGTGTGGCCGGTTGATGACGGAGTAATGTTGCTTCCACTTTTGGATATTGGCCCCAGTGGTGCTTACTGGAAGATTCAGAGGTTTAGGAATACGTCTGTATCCGATTCCATCAATATGTTTCACAACAATAAGGTTCCAAAGGTCTTGAGAGAGCTCTTTGCTTTTACCCATCATGGGATGTTTCTTGTGTGACACTTTGGTAACAAAAAGCCTTTTTATAGACCATCAATTTACTAACCCAGCTGATATTCATTTGCACAGATAGTGGGTATAATTACTTTAACCACTTACGGATTTCAGCTGGTTCCTTGCCTTACCTTGCCTTGGAGAACTGCTTTTTCTTAGCATGTTCAATACTTTTTCCTGTCTCATTCCACTTTATTACAGATAACATGTTGTGAATTCTTTATATTTGAGGATTTCTTGGGTCAATACTGATGTCTGGTGAGAATTTCATGTGAATAAACTCATTGGAAATATATTTACTGAAAAATATGTTGACACAGTCAATACTTATTTCCCCCACTGTATATCTCGATATTGTTTATGTGAGTTAAGTGCTTAGTTGTAAGCCAACTACATGTGAGGTATAACAAACACCTTTATTTATAAGACATCAAAATAAAGTGCAAATGCAAGGTTCTTCTTCCTGTTTGAGAATACACAAAGCTGTGTAAATATCAAGATGTAAATAAAAAATTACATAAATATATAAAACAAAAATAGTCACATCTCAATACTCCTTTAGCTGTTAACACAATAACAGACTAATTGAAAACAAAGTAAACAAACAGGTTATCCTTTCCTGCTGAACAAGATACATAGCTTTGCAAATACCAAAGGTAAATAAAAAAAAAAATCTTTATAAAATATATTAAATAAAAATATGCTCATCTCTGAGAATACCTCTTCCGTTATTTAACATAATTTAGCAGTGTGGTAGGTTACCGCCTCCATTATATCTCGCCACTTGCCACTTTTCTTTTCATAGGGCACACCCTGAGTAAATGAAGATTGTAAAGAGGTTTGTTTTGGGGCAGCATGACCTAAACGCAGTTTAATACATTCCTCGTACTGTAGTTTATGTCGCTGTTGTAAATGGTCAAAGAGGTTTGTAGTGCTTCCAGCACATGTTGCGACATGTTTATTGCACTCTCTACATATTACCTTGCGCTGATGCTCATCCTACCTTTTAAACCCAAACCATCTCCAAACAATTGAGAAATTGTTTTTCTTCTTACAAACCAGCTCATTGTTGCTATCTTGCCTTGTGGTGTGTCATACTCCATGTTGCGCCAGAAAACGGGAGTGAGTGAGTGGGGGCGGGGTTACGTGAGGAGTGTGAGAGCGGAGAGACGCAAATACTAGCGAGTTGAATAAGCGTAAATTAAATTTTAATGCAACATCCATCTATTTATATCTCAATGTTAACAATATTGCCTCGTCCTCTATTGCTTTTGAAAATATGTTGATATATCGATATATCTCCATAACTCGATACATCGCCTACTCCTAATCTCTCACCAATTATTTACCAAAATTTTAGTAGCACTAAGAGTTAGATAAATTCTTTTTTCAGAGACTTATACTGACACCAACTACTAGTGCTTGTCAAAACATGATATGTTTAACCAAGAACTGATAATCCATGCATGGGCGCTTTAGTTTGTTAAATGTCAATTCAACCCACACACAAAACATCATATGACTCATTTCATATACATATAGGTTTAGAAGGGATTTTAAGGATAGCTTCTAGATACGTGTTCTTATCTTCCTTAAGCAGTTTTACTTGGATATACTCTGAACGGGATACACTTTGATGATGGGTTCCCTAAAGGACTATTAAGGGTTCCACCAGAGAGACAAAAAAGGTAACACTTTTTATGAAGCCTGTATTTGTACACCATTATAACTGTGTTTATATTTATTTGTTAGATGGAAATAATTCCTTGTAAGTATTTTTTAGAAACTCTAATGATATTTCATAAATGTGCTAGAAATAATTCTTTCTAAATAATTAATTATTATTTATAATTAATTTAATAAAACTTACAATCATGTTGTAACAAAAGTGTCATTATTCACTACAATGCTGTACTACACAAGCTTTATATCGAATCTATGCTTAATTATAAAGCATTATTTATTAACAAACACTCAAAATGCCATCATTACTTACTTCGAGTGAATGGTATAATAAATTAATTCTTCTTACAGATAAGTTGTAAGACATGACACATTTATAAAAGTCATTTATAAATTCTGATTAACTCAAATTAATACTTTAATGGTTGAAAATGTAGTGATTTAGACATAGGGTTGCACAGGTCTCTCATGCAAAATTCTAATTTAGCATTGAAAGGACAGATCAATTATAGCCCTGGACATATGGAAGCATCATTGGCACAGCATCTGTTTAGTCAAATTTGCTTTGCTTTTTAATTAGAACCATTATCCATTCTTATGAAACGTACTGACCATCTTGCTTTCATCTGGCTCATTCATCTTCAGTTTTCTTAAAGTGAAGGTTGTTTCTATGGTGATAAGTCCCAGGGGAATGAAAATGCCTCAACTTAGCACCTGTAGGAAGATTGAAAGGATGTGTTAATATACATCTTGGACCTTAATTAACCTTAAATTAAACTTAAATCAAACCTTAATTAACCTCAAATGAAACTTTATCAAGTAGACTGTAATTTAATACCTTGCTATGTCTGAGAAAAACACTGACTGGAAGATACTTTTTCTTTTGAAAACATGCCCAAACATGTTAATTTGTAATTTCTAGTGAAAGTTACCTTGATCTTTCTGACCTGTGTCTGATTGGGAAGCCATCAACACACCTGGTCAATAACAGGAAAGTGTTTCAGAGAATGGCTGAGGCACAGTACATTCACTTTTCCTCTCTGAGCCCTGAAGATCTTTACAAAATCATTATTACCAAGCACTGGCTGCTGTCGCATTGCCTGAAGGAGAATAACATCACCCCAGATGACAACGTTATCACTCCTGTACTCCAGCAGACATCGTCCATTTGCACCCTGCATTATGCAAACTAATTCCACACCTGCGGTCATTTTCTCTGTTTGGTCTTGGTACCTATGAGAGGTGGATTATCTGTTTCCAGTCTCCTTTAGGCAGTGGAACGATTTTTGAATAGAGTCGGTACATCCAGCTCACCATTCACACCCTGACACAGAAGCACAATAGAAATGGAGGAGAAAGACTGCCAGTTCTGCCTCACATCCTGCCTTCTGCTTTCCATAACATCAAAAAAGGGCAAATGGACAATGATTAAATACATGTCATTGTTCATTTATAGTCACTACATGGTGCAGTGTAATGTCATACATGTAGCGTAACACATCTGGACACCTGAGTAGGTTTTGATGAAGCACACAGTGAAAAATCTTGCATTGTAATATTACAAATAATACTTAATATGTTATTGAATATCTACATGCAGGTGATGGAGAGAGTATTAAACTGTTATTTTTAATATCGTGCTTGAACGAATGTCAGCCATGAACAAATCGCAATTAAGCACCTAAGACTACATATACATTATTTTTTTGTAGCCTTCTGGTGGATAGTTTTACTGAGCTGCTGATATTGCTGTCCTAGAAAAAGAAATAATGCTCTCTACTGAATTTCCCAAAACAAAATGTTTACTTTGCTCCTATTTCCTTCAATATTCTTTGGTGGAACTGTAACTGTAGCACATGCTGAATTTCTGTTATTGATTCACTACAGATCCTGATGCCACTGGCAATTTGTAGCATGTATTCCTGGATCTTTTCAGATTGTGGAACAGGTCTGAACACTGCAAGAAATGACACCATGTAAAGAACTAGTTTAACAAACACCACGGTAAAACACTCAGTCTGCTTTAAGATGTCTAAAATCTTGCCAAGTGTGAAGTTTCTGAATAGCTATGTGCCGTATCAAAATAGGCATCAGCCAAATCAATTTAGTTTGTACTCAAGATACCAATGCAATCAGAACTACAGTGGGGCCCAAAAGTCTGAGAGCACTAATAAAAATCATTCTATTTTGCGTTCTTTTCTAATTTAATACAACAATTTTCATTATAAATTATACTTCTTAGTCTTTGGTAGTTCCCATTTTTGCTTTAATGACAATTTGCACTCGAGCTGGCATGGACTCCACAAGTTTGTGCAACACCTGCTGATCCATTTTACATCAAATCCATCCGAGTGTCATCTGAACACATGCTTCAGTAGATTAGACATGAGGAAAATCTGAGCTTTTGCACAAAACAATAAGCATGGTCAATATCACACATTTAGTTATATTTAAATAGGGGCATAGAAATAGTGCAGAATATTTGTTTGTTTTAAACAATTCAAAATTCTAAGACCTTCTGTTTATTTCCAATTGTAATCAATTTTAACCAACATTTCAACCAACATTTCATCATATGAAGGCTTTTAAGTTCTAAGAATAAAGACTATGCATTTCAAATTCTAACTATTCAAAGAATTTGAGTTTTACAACCAAACACAAACTTATCGCTTTCCAGAATGAAAATTGTTCTCGAACTGTTGTCAGCAATGACAGGCCAGACTTCTACCGTTAGAGAGTCTGCTAATCTGCTAGCCACAGATGTCTCATAGACACAGGCTGTTTACTGTCCATTAACCTTTTCAAACAAAACTCTGGAACAAATTTAAAATCTGTCTAAATTTGACAGGCTCATTGTGTCACGGCATTTAAAAAATAATTTTCCAGTGGAGGGAACTGTTCTCTGTATGGCTGTTCAGAAGCTGTTCATCCATGATTTCTTTCATTTACTGCATCTGTCACTCAACCTGCTTTACTTCTCAAAGGGAAACAGAAAATGGATAAACACGTCAGTGATTTTGAAGAAATCTGCATACTTCCTTTGTATTTTTGTCTAAATGCATCAATTTGTCACATGTCTCCTTTCTATTTATCTGGAAAAATATTTGTCAGCACCAGACCTGGGTGTAACGTGTTACAAAGTAATACATTACTGTAATCTAATGACTGTTTTCTGATAACACAGTCATGTAATGCATTACATTTTAAATTGATGTAATTTGATTACAGTTGCAATTAAAAATTACAATTATTAAAAGTATAATTATTGAAAGTACTGTGAGCTTCACTTTGTAGTGTATTGAAATGCCCATCTAAAAACTAGCAAACATTAAATTTATATCTCAGTATTGCAAACGGTCCTGCTTTTGACATGAGACTCATGCTTTCATGTACTCTCTCACACTAAATCACCGCAATTTCAAATCCAGAAAAGCAAACCCATTAAAACCAAGAATGGGAAAGCACAAAAAAATCTTTTTACCTGCTATGATAAGTAACCATCTGTGTATATGCCCAGTCTGAATGACGGTAAAATAGAGAGTTATCTATTTTATTGAGTGTTTGAAAATAGGTTTGAGATTCAGTTTTTGGAATCTAGTGCTGAGGTAGAAGAAGACACAAAAGGAAGAACTTTGAACATACAATGAACTACCAAGGTGTTGGCAGATTCACAAATATAATTACGACTGATATTTTGTACTCCCTTCAAATGTAGACTGCAATTACACATATCTTTCATTTATAGGTGAGTACTCCTCCATTTCCCAAGGTTTTGGAGATTTGAAGAAGAAAAAAAAAACCCCTTAGGGACAAAGAAGAATCTCAGTGTCTGAGTGCTGTTCACCCAAGCAAATATAGACAGAGAGAAGCAGCAAAGAGGCTTTAGAGTGATCATCTTGTGTACCTTTTTTCCATTTAAATCCTTTTTTGTCTCTCATTCACTACAGTGTGAATAATGGTTCTGCACCCTGAGCCAAGGTTAAACTTTATTTTTTCCCCTGCTTTTTCTGCTTTGCTTTGTCTAACCTGCTCGTCTTTTCTCCACCTTGCTTCTGCTTCATCTTCATTGACATTGCACCAGCATTAGGAGGTGTGTAGTAATTTGGCAGGAGTGTGTGTGTGATGTTGGGGCTCCAGGATTCTGGTGTAGGGCCCATCTCACAAAGCCAGAGCTATAGCCTTACACCTGCCAGCTCAGGGGGACGCACGTTCTGCCCTGTGGCATTGTGGGATGCGTCCTGTGGTAAAACCAGGGTGGGGGTGGAGTTATTTGCTCCTCCGTGCAGCGATCTTTTAATTCAGTACAGCTCACTGCTGAGAGAGACATTTATTAAAAAAAAAAAAACAACTACTGAGATCAATAGAAACAACTTGCACCCATGAAAAACAACCACAACCACAGTAAAATTATTCAGTATTAGGCAGCTACATTAGTACAGTAACATTATGTTATAATTCTAGGACAGTGTAGTTCTCCATGGTTCTGGTTCTTCAGTTTATTTGGTTTGTACACTGATGACCAGAAGTTTTGTTAGTTGTTAGTGGACATTTTTAAAAGCACACATACTTCATAATGGAATATAGTTTAAATATTAGGGAAAATATTTTACAAAAATTGACTCGCCTTTCACCCAACCATACTTAGTGTGTATGTGCTCGTTTGCAATTCAGGTAGACAGTTAGATAGCCATGGCAAGAATTTGCACTTGTGGATTGGCTTGTATGAGCATCAGCTGCTTGGCCATATGGAGATTACCAACGGATGTTGATCATGATTCCAAGCAGCTGGTTTTAATTAGCATTGGTGCTTCTTATGTTTGTTCTCAACCCAACTGTCAGAACCGGAAGAAGTCGAAGAACCAAAGACATGCCTTTTACAAACCCAGTATTTTCAGGTAGCAACAACAACATTTCCTTTTGCTCATCATCATCAAGTGCCATCATATGCTACGTTATTTTACAGCAACAATGACAAATTTCTACTTAAGCATAAGAATTTGGTTATCAAATAAAGACAAACTGTTGACAGAAGATGCACATGTATGTACAGTAGATGCTACTACAATTAATATTTAGCCATAATTGAACAGGTATGGATATATTGCTCAATTTAGTTTTGCATATTATACGGATAAGTACTGTAGTCAATGTGATTAAGTTATGCTCCCATGCAGCAAATGTAAATGGTCCTATTGTTAATACCAACCTTAATAATACTAAGTAATCCATCCATTTTCCATACCGCTTATCCCACATGGGGTCATGTGGAGCCTGGAGTCTTTTTCAGGGCACTCGGGGCACAAGGCACTGGACAACCTGAATGGGGTGCTAATCCAACACAGGATGCATTCGCACAGACACTCACACACACTATGGACAATATGGAAACACCAATCAGCCTACAATGCATGCATTTTTGACTGGGAGAGGAAACTGTAGTATCCGGAGGAAAACCCTGAAGCACGGGGAGAACATGCAAACTCCGCAGACACAGGATAGAGGCAGGATTTGAACCCCTAACCCCAGAGGTGCTAACCACGTGCTAACCACTAAGCCACAATGTCCCCCTAATACTAAATAATTTTTGCTTATCTTTTATTGAACAATAAAAAGGCGTTTTAGGTTCAAACGAATAAGCATTTCTTCAAAAACAGTTAAATTGTTCATGATTAAGCACAAATATGAAACAAACTACATCCATGAGTGGACAGATAACAATTTAGGAAAAACAAAAGACAGGAAGTACAATTTAAATTTGGATGAAGACACCTATAGAGCTCTTGAGTGCTCTCTTAATAATCTCTGGAAAACTATTCTGTAGTTCTGGGGGCAACATAAAACTATCTAAGGATGAGTGATGGACCATCAGGAGATAAATAAGAAATGCTGCCATTAAGCCATTAAAGGCTTTTAAAAGTAAAAAGCAGAAGCTGAGATTAAAAATCCAATAAAGGCCACTAAATGGACTCCACTGGAGAAACCAAAGAAAAAACAAGTGAAGTAGTTGGAGAGTGAGAGAACCCGGGCTAAGCAATAAATGTGTGAGTGAGGCCAGTGGTAGAACTAGACTAGAGCCAGAAGGGGTGGCAAAAGAGTGACACTAAAGAAGAAGAGGGAATATGGTGTAATTAAAGCACTGGGACAAGATGTGTGTTCTATGTCTGATGAAGTGCTCTGAGAAGCCTCTAGGACTACTGACACACTCTCAGCTTCTCAGAGTCTCATATGGTGTACTAAGCACTGTATGTACTAAAAACTCAGTTAAATTGGTTAATCAGGCTTGTTGTGTTTGGGAAGTGAGGACTAGACACTGAGTGTAGCACATCACTGCTAATGTATTTAACCATGGAAAGAAGACTTGCTGCTTGAAAAAGTATATTGTGACGGTTTCTACCCAATTATAAACAAAACAAAGGTAAAAAAGTATGAAGTATGAAGAATTACACAGACTGACAATATTAGCAGCTATTTATCAGCAGCCTTCAATCGAAATATTAATTGCAACTACTACTGTAAAGTCCTCTGGACAAGTATGAATAAAAAACTTACACATAATTTTCTTGTCCTGGGTGTTTGGGCTAGTAATACACAGAGAGCCAAAACACACGGATACAAGGATGTGACACTATATTTTACACTATACAATATGTCCGAAAAATCAAACATTTAACAATTACACTAAACAGAAAACGACAAATTATCACTTGATACATGTAGTAGCATTCTTGTTTAGTGTGAAAGCATCCTCAGTGTGAACAGAATTAATTTGCTATTTGCGACACAGCTATCCTATTTTCCCCAAACCTGACACTTCCAGGTGTGACGATGCATGTGTAGGTTAAAAAAAAAGAAGACAGAAAGTAAATGCTGCACTGATTACTTCAGAGTTCAAGCTGAGGCATCCAGGATAAAGGCCATTATCAGTCCAGAGGAAGGAGCAGACGGCCACACACCCCCGGTCATCAGTCATCATCATCAGACAAAGAGAGAGGAGGTAACACAGACAGACAAGGTGAGCATGAGTAATTATAGTGATTATCAGTGATTGCAACCAGAGCAGATTTGATCAGAACATGCATTTGTTAGAGAACCAGCGAGAAATTGCAGGTAGACACACCAAATCTGTGCCTTTGTGAAGGAAATTAGGCTTTAATTCAGCTCTCTATAGTCAACTGATTCTTATTCTAAAAAGATCATTTCACCTCATTTAAAGCAAAGACACCACTTACTTATTAAGCACCTACTGATAGGCTATAATGGAGGGGATCCATGTGGTGAGGAGAGAGAGAGAGAGTAGGAGAGAGAGAGAGAGAGAGAGAGAGAGAGAGAGATGGAAATTGGATGACACTACTTCAGGGTAGTGTTCACAGAAACTAGACAGTTGAAGATTGCCCAGTTTCTGTGTATCTGTGCCCACTGTAGCCTCAGACTCTAGCCTATCCACCTCAAGGTTTGACATGTACATTCTGGAGATGCTTTTCTGCTCACCACTGGTATTAAGTGTGGTTATTTGAGTTACCATAGCCTTCCTGTTATGGGAGTAATAATTGAGACTCGCCACATGCAAGCGATAGATAGATAGATAGATAGACAGACAGACAGACAGACACACACACACACACCATACAGACAAATTACCAGCACTACATACAACATGTGTGCAATTAATTATAAAGAATGTGCTAGAGTCAGTAAAAATGTCTCACAGATTCATAATCAAAAAAAAAAAAAAAAAACCTCTACAGAAAACAAAGTGCTGTTTATATCCAACTCTGTGGATTCAGCTTTATGTGTGTGATCTATAGTATGAGGTAACATTAACCCACATGCTATCATGCTCGCCAGACAGACTTGCCAAATAGACTTCAGATATTTACAGTAAGAAATATTCACATCAAGGATTTTCTCCATGCACATTCAACGCAAGTGAATATTATAAACAAATGTCATTGAATTTCCTGTGAGGCACTCCTGCTTTTTTGGCAAACACTTGGCCATTATTTCAGCAGGGTTCTGGCACTGAAATGCTGAATTCAAAATCCACAAAGTCCCAAGCTGCCAAAACACAGCCTGCTGAAAGACATGGAGCATTTCCAAATTAATATCTCAAATCAAAAAGCTAAAACCTGAGATTCAGTCATAAGTCATATAGGTCTAGGGTGGGTCTTAAACCAAGTTTAGAGTAGTTAGTTTAAAACGCATGGTACATTGTGAAGACTGGGGAAAAAAAACAAACAAAAAAAACCTAGAAGCATATTTTCCAATCTTCAGCTGTTGAGCTTCAATGGGCATGTGTCTAGTGTAGTCTCAGATTCCTGTTCATGGCTGACAGGAGTAACACCCAATGTGCTCTTCTGCTGTTGTAACCCATTCACTTCAAGGTTCAATGTGTTCTGAGTTGCTTTTTATTCATCACAGTTGTACAGAGTGGGTAATATTAACTGAAGCTCTTGCTCTGTATCAGCATGATTTTATGCATTGCACTGTTGACACCTGATTGGCTGATTGGAAAACTGGACGAATGACTGATGGTATGGGTCTTCACACACAGCAAAATCCCCAGTGTTGATTTAACACCCAGAGTGTTGGATTTACTCCGTACTGCCTCCGTTTCATAAACACTCTGGGTGTTAATTCAGCACTAGGGATTTTACTGTGTATTAAAGTGACCAGTGGGCGAATGTGCAAATTATCTTTTCACTCTGTACATTGCAGCGTTGTTCACTTTACACAGAATCACTGGGTTGTTAGATTTTTGTTCAGTAAACATTGCATATACTAGGATGTAGCTGTAAAATTTAAGTTATAACTTAACGCTATGTTAAAAAAAAGTCATTTGGTGCACCCGTTAACCTTTTTTGTGAAAACTAGGATACTATAGGGCTAATGGTGCAACTGGCTGTAGAGCTGGAAAGTTTCGGACAATTTTACAATGTATTAATTTAATTTACTAATTTACTCTTACAGGTATCAAAAATATTAGCACAGTCACAACTGTAAATGTATTTAATTACAATGAATCATCTCATGAATTGAGTGATAAAAACATGTCAAAGGTACTAAACAAATAATATCGAATTGAACATAGAATAACATTAACAACATTCAGGAACTTTTATAATTTCTCTGAGTTTATCATGTTCACATATCAACACATGTACTGATTCACAATGACAGCTTTGTCTTACTAATGAATAGTAATATTTGACTCATGAGTGAATCATTCTTTTGTGATTCTTTTTTGATGTACTGCTGACATTTTTACAGAAAAGAAAACCAGAAAATAGTGACAGTTGTGGGTGAACTTTTCAGTTCAAACATCAGCACTTAACTCACTGAGTCTGATGAGTTCATTAAAATAAACACAAGCGGCAACATGAATCAGTCAAATTGAACAACCTGCGTAAAAGAATCGACTGTGTAAATTGAAATGAAACTACATTTAATTTTAATGGAACTAAATTTTAATTAGGGGAACAAAAGTGATTTCCATCCTTGCTTTGTTCATCATGCTAATTGTTCCCTTGATTCAGTAGCTACGTTTACATGGACAACAATAATCCACTCTTAACCCGATTAAGACCATACTTTGATTAAGAAACTACCATGTAAACAGCAATTTTTACTTACCTTAATCTAATTAAGGTCATACTCGAATTAAGCTCTAATCGAATTAAGACTGGTGGAGTACACCTGTTTTATTCGCATTATGGACATGTATTATAGACATGTAAACACCTTAATCACATTATGAACGTCGTGTGAGAGTTTTCACCGAATTTTGCGACAGGACACGATCACACACGGCAGTTTTCAACATTTTACGGCGAACAAGAGAGTTCGGCTGCGTCCCAAACCGCATACTTGCCTACTATAGGCCTGTAGTGGGGAAAAATATATGTATCTCGGCTACTATATAGAAGGTAATTACGCGGTTTGGGACGCAGCCCACGGCTTCACGCAGTTGTCTATTAGCACGTATAGCATGACAAATAATTAACTGCACTTAAAGCGTTCGTAAAAAAAATTAAATAAAAACACCCAAAACTGTATACGGTACCATAACGAAGACCAACTGTATGTTGATATGTGAAATTCTGGAGGGACGGCGTGGCGCGGTGACGTAATGACGCGGGCTGTTAATCTAATTATGTTCTATAACATGTAAAACGGGAACATGACAGGAGTATTTTAAAAGCGACTCATGTAAACACCTTAATCAAATTATTATCTTACTCAGAGTAAGGTCAATAATTAGATTACTGCTGTCCATGTAAACGTAGTCACTGAGAAACATGTAAAGAACCATTGAATGTTCCAGAAATAACAACATTGTTAAGATGCAAAGATTGATGTTGTTTTCATTAAGCTTGCATAATTAACTTTCTGTAATATGCAACATATGTCATGGAACAGGGAAACACACACACACACACACACACACAGATGCTATCAGCATTGTTGAGCATTGTATAGTATAGTATTTTATAGTAGTGTATAGTAGCTGGAACAGATATGAACAACACATAAGGACATCTGAAAGGTGGAGCTGCAGAGAGACAAAACAAACCCACGCACACACACACACACACACACACACACACACCCACCCACACACACCTAAATCTCATGTACAAAGTCAGAACACAGATTTTTTTTAAAAAGAAGAAGAAAGCACAGCCGTCCTAGAATTTATTTCAATAGCAAACAACGAGAAAATACTAACATGTTTGAGCTGCATGGAGCTTCACTACGAGCTTCACTTCTGGCTTGCTGACGCAGAGCCTGGGAAGTAATCCGCATGTACACAAACACACTCACTCTCCAAACCAAATGCAAACTCTTCCCACAAGGGCATACCCACAGCCACTTGCAACTATACATCTAAAGTTTGCTTTCCCCCCAAAGGTAATTCATGATGCTGCATTCAGGAAGAAATCTGTAAGAATAATTCAGGAGAATTCGCACAAGCTAACGTATAGGAAGTTGAAGGTAAGCTTAAGGTTAAAGAAAACTGCCACACTGAGCAATTCTGGTTCTAATTTGGTTGGTTGATGCTGTATCTTCCTTATTCCCATGAGAAATTCCCAGCTGTTTAGCTCAGTTACTGTAGTGTTGTAACTCAAAAATATTGTTTTTGATGTTTGCTGATAAAAATACAGTGAAAGAGCAAGAGCTTTATTTCCTCACCACATTCTTGCCATATTCCAGTGACATTCAACATCATCCATCCATCCATCCATTTCTGTAACACTTATCCTATAAAGGCTGCGGGGAGCTTGGAGCCTATCCAAGGGAACTCAGGGCACAAGGCGGGGGACATCCTGGACGGGCCAGACACACATTCATACACTACAGACAATTTGGAAATACCAAACACCTGTTTTATTTTTACATTTGCGAATATTTTACACAATTCATGTATTTTCACGTTTTAATTTGATTGTTTTGATATTAATGTTTAAAAAATGTATTTATGTATTTTAATTTTCATGTTATTTTTTCCCCACATTTTATTTTGTTTCACAATGTTTCACGAATTGTGCATGTTGTTTTATTTCTCCATTGGATTTTTTTCCCCACTTGATGTATTTATTTTAACTTGTTCATTTATTGATTTAATACAATATTTTGTTTTACTTTTTTCCCCCCGCATGATTAATTTTTCACCTTAATCGTTTTTTATGTTTATTTTTTTGTTTAATCACATTTTTCTTTTTCTTTTTTCCCCTGCAACTGATGATTCCATCCATCCATGTACGACATGTAGTTAATTTTTTTCCCCCACGTGATCATGTATACTTGAATTAAGTTTTAAAACCATATGCTTTTCACATGTAATCTCACACTAATCATTACATCTCTCTCTCTCTCCCCCATTCTCTCTCTCTCTCTCTCTCTCTCTCTCACACACACACACTTAAACTTTCACACAAATGCAAATCAGTCACAGTTAATTAATTGCCTGTCTCCACAAAAACATTTGATCAAACCAGTCTTCAAACAGAACCAAACAATGAAATGGCATTCCACATGACATGGCTTCGATAAATGGCTTATTTGCTCACTAATATACTCACACACTTAGCACACAGATAGTCAGTACACACACATACACTCACAGCTATTCTTTCCAGTTGAGGTTTCATAACATCAGTCGTTTGATGCCTCTATTTTCAACTTTTTCACCTCATGGGAAACTGATTAAATATTTACACTGGCATTATCTAAATGACCATGTTCACTCAATTTAATGTGCTGTAATGTGCTAAAAATAAAACAATGCAGTAATAGGCTAAAATGCATTAGTGCCACCAGTAAAACAGACAGACTTTACAACTCATTTTATGTTTAGGTAATGAATACTTTCATTTAGTAGCGGTAGTGTTGCCGCCTCACAGCTCCGGGGTATCTGAGCTCGGGTTAGAGTGTGTGTGTATGTGTGTGTGTGCGTGGGTTTGTTTTGGCTCTCTGCAGCTCCACCTTTCAGATGTCCTTATGTGTCCTTATGGGGGGGCTTAGTGGTTAGCACGTTCGCCTCACACCTCCAGGGTCGGGGGTTCGATTCCCACTGTGGCCCTGTGTGTGTGGAGTTTGCATGTTCTCCCCGTGCTGCGGGGGTTTCCTCCGGGTAAACTGGTTTCCTCCCCCAGTCCAAAGACATGCATGGTAGGCATGCATGCATTTCCAAAGTGTCCAAAGTGGCGTTTCCAAATGCCAACATGGCATTTCCAAAGTGTCTGTAGTGAATGAATGGGTGTATGAATCACTGCACCCTGGGGCCATCTTCAGTCATCTTGACTCAGTCTCACCGGGAAGTGAGAGTGAGGCCGATGCTGCGCAAGTCTTCCTCACTTTAATCCAATTCACCCGCAAGTCGAGTCCCAGTTTGTGTTCTCCATAATGGAGGCGGAAATGGAAACTTCGGTCTTCGTCGAAACCGACGGACGAACTCCTCTGTGTGTAGAGTTTTGCATGTTTTTCCTGGGTACACGTGGGTTGTCTCTGGGTTCCCCGGTTTCCTCCCATGAATCAAAAACATAGGTGGATTGACTAAGCTACATTTCCCCATGTATGTGTGTGTGTGTGTGTGTGTGGTTCCCTGTGATGGTCTGGCATCCCAGCCATGGTGTATTCCTGTCTTGTACCCAGTGCTCCCAGGACAGGCTTCAGCTCCACTATGACCCTAACCAGGATAAAGCAGTTATTTTTGTCATGTGGACGCTTCCTGTTAAGATAATAATTTATTTAAAAATGAAATTTATTTATATAAATGTATTTTTTATATAATATTTATTTATATAAAGCTCTTTCTGGTGTTGTTCCACAGTACACAGTGTTGTTCCACAGATCAAGCCTTTTCTGTGGTTAGTCCCAAACTCTGGAACAGTCTCCCCTTTAACTTGAGGGCCACTCCATCTTTAGAAATTTGTAAATCTTCTCTTAAAACTTATTTTTATTCTTTCTTTTATAAAATTTGACTTGACTTGGTGCTGACGTTTTTTTATGAGGGTAAAGATAGAAATGTTCAAAGGTTTAAAAGAACATAATAACAAAAATAGTAACATATTATACATATTTTTTTATTTTTTTCATTTGCATTTATAGTGTTTCAAAAATGAACAATAATATAAATGTATTATTAATTACAATTAGTGCAATTTCTTGCTACAAGTGATATAAGCGGTCACTCAGGACCCTTGGATGATCTTTAAAATTTCTATGCAAAAAAGCACACTTTATTTACTCTTCAGTTGGCAGTAAATAAGGCAGTTGCGATTGTCCCCCTTGTGGTCAGATATGAATAGGAGCTGAAATTTATACGACTAATCCATGGAGTAACCACTGAATGTTCATATCTATCTGGGGAAAAAAGAAAATCAGTACATCAGAAACATCAGTAAGTGGCTAGCATGCCTGAGTTATGATTCTTGTTAAGGGAAACAACCCCAGCCACTGCACTCTCAGTCTCCGTCCCAAGCCTGAAAAATGGGAAGGCTGCATCAGGAAGGACATCCAGCGTAAAACCTGTGCCAAAATTAAAACATGTGGCTGGGTGATTCACTGTGGTGACCCTGAACATGAGCACCCGGAAGAAAGTAAAAAATGGGTCAATTTGTCCTCTATCTTGCCTCTATTTGATTATGTAGCTGAATTGAAAAATGTTAGTAGCTAACTAGCTAACTAGTAAGTGTAGGCTAACACATGTTAAGTTGCTAGCTTTTTACTACTAGCTATAACCACAGTAGGCTGTTGACTCATCCAAGATAATCCATACATCGATTTTCCATACCGCTTATCCAACACAGGGTCGCAGCGGAGCCTGGACCTTATCTCAGGGAACTCGGGGCACAAGGCGGAGGACATCCTGGATGGAGTACCATCCCATCGCAGGGCACAAACACACACACATTCACACACTACGGACAATTTGGAAATGCCAATCAGCTTACAACGTATGTCTTTAGACTGGGGGAGCACTGTGTGAACATGCAAGCTCTGCATACACCGGGCGAAGGTAGGATTCGAACCCCAAACCCAGGAGGTGTGAGATAAACATGCTAATGAACTATTTATTCTATTTGTTCTTGGATATACATAATATGATTGGTGTGTTTGAGAGTCCCTGAGAAAGTTGTCACTTAGGATCCCCAAACGTTTAGAAATGGACCTGATTACATAGATAACTATGATATCATTGACAGCACTAATTAAAAAAATTTAATCATATGAATTTTTCTTTTTTCCATCAATAAGCAGTGGGTCAGCTGCCTGGTGTTTTCTCCACAGAGATACTTTAGAGCTATCATTAGCTTATACTCAGCTATTGATTTCTCTGACTCTGTTACATACACACACACCCACATGCACACAATGGCATGGTTAATGAGCGTCTTTGCATCTCTCTCTCTCTCTCTCTCTCTCTCTCCATCAACAAAAGCTGATTAGAGTCATGTACCTGAAATCACACTCTCCAATTTTTTCCACTAACAACATTTATAATTCACAAAAGAAAAGCCATAACAACAATTCTTTTCAAAGTTCTCGGGAATTTTGCTATTTACTTTCAACCTTTTTTAAATGACTTATGTCAGACACTGATTGTGTTGAAGCCTGACTGTACTTCTTTCTCTAGCGTTCCAGTTTTACAGTGACTCATAAAACTAAATTAAGAAATTGTAACAAGTAGGAGTGAGCGGCAAGACGCAAGTGTGTACTCATGGCATTTTTATTAACAAGATTTCAGTTATTGTAATTTCCAGAACCAAGCTGGAGGGCACACCAAGGAGTAATCCAAACTGCTGAACAAGATCAACAGGCAAGGACATTTTTTGGGTATTTTGTTTCTGTTTTTTTTGTGTATGAGAAGAAATATTACCTTTTTTTTTTTTTTTTTTTAAAGAAAACCACTGACCTTCAACCAATCAGTAATCCAGAGCCTTAACCTGACATGCTGTTTAAAATCACAGCACTAATGTGATATTATGAGAAGGGGACAGGGCTTCCAGGGGTGTCCTTTAATATTGGAGAGTTCAAAACACCAACACAACTGTCCATCATTCCAGATTGACAGTGTACTCAAATGTTAAAATGCAGAGCTATTATGCAAGATTTGTGAAGCTACACAAAAGAGCCCACTTATGTTGTACAGTATGTTCTTTCTATTGAAAAAAAGTGTGTGTGTGTGTGTGTCAGGTGATGTGCATATAAGGAATACTATTAAATCAACCTACTGAGTCGTCACAGCAGGAGCTTAATACAACAAATCACTCTACCTTGAGGGTACACACACACACAAACACACACACACACACACACACACCCCAAATTAGCCTGACTCAATTCATAACACTCGAAAAATCAAAGTTGATGCTTGCATTGCAGTTGTTAATTTGATTCAAAGACCAAACTGGATTAAATGGAATTAAAGATATTAATTAAAGGAGGAACTAAGAGATGGCATGTAATTTAGCAGAATTTCCATCACACCATGTCTGGCAAATTCAATTATGAAGGCAGAGATGAAATATTAAAGTGCATCAGTATCTCATACTGTTTACCACTGAGGCATAAACGTGAGAGTATGTGCTGTTGAAGAAAGTCAGCAGAAGATAACAATGCCTTGGTGCAAAACTGAACATGAATTACAGTATAGAGAGATTCTGAGGAAGAAGAGAAATCCTGTGGAACTTTCTTCATTGAGTTCACCATCTTAATTTGTCCTGCCACTTCTGTTGCTGAAGACAGAAGTGTTGAAAAAAAAAGTGTTGAGAAATGTTATAAGATAAGGTTATACGATACTCAACGTGACTTGGTGAGAATGAGCAGATTCTGCTGTGTAAACTGTGACTAGAAATATAAAAATCTCTCAGAAGGTTGCTTCAGTTTCTCCCATTTTAAAGTTGTATA